>NW_026708230.1:0-90148 GCF_902713425.1 Acipenser ruthenus
ACCCGAAACCTGAATAAGATATATCAAAGCTGCTCACAGAGCCTGTGACACAGTCATGGCCCACCCCTGATGGCATAAAAGTACTGCACTCACAGACCTCCATGTCATTTTTCCTTCAAGCCTGCTGCAATCATGGACGCAACGACCTTGAAGGTTAATGGTTACATTTATATTTCAGGGAACCAGGGTAATGATAATAACCTAACGTTCCCTTTCAAGTATGAAATGTAACCATTACCGGATGGCTGAGAGTACCAAAGCCATCGCAAGGGGAAGATTGCAGAACACCTGGAATGCTACAAGGCTAAGCCGAGAGGCTGCCTTGTGCATTACCATATGGAACCCCAGTAACAAGTAGCTAGGGCTAAATAATTGAGGGAGAATTCACCTCTAAGCCTGTGTTGTAATGGTCAACTGGGAAGCCGCTGTTAACACTCCAAATTCAGGGTTTTGAGGATTCATGACATTCAGTCTGTAGAACCTAGTAAAGGTATGTGGAGTAGCCCACACCACTGCATTGCATATGTACTTGACAGATGCATCTTGGAATAAAGCCGACAAAGTTGCCATGCCCCTGGTGGAATGAGCTTTTCTGCAGGGGGCATGTTGGCCAGCTCATAGGCAGTCCAAACTGCCTGTTATCCATTTGGACAGACTCTGCTTAGACAGGGCTTGACCATTGGCTATAGCCCCATAGTGGACAAAAACATTTTGTCCTGTCAACGTAGTATGCCAGGGCTTGCATTGGGCAGAGCGTATGGAGCTGTCGCTCCGTCAGACTGGAAAGGAGATGGATGGAAAGCTTCCAATTCCGCAAACTGGTTGACATGGAATGCCGAGATCGTCTTCAGCAAAAAGGCAGGATTGGTACAGAGAGTAACCTTTGTCCTGGCCTCTGTAAACATGAAGCAGGCTTTTGCAATGGAGAATGCCTGCCTCTCACTCACACGCTTTGCGGAAGTGATAGCAAGCAAGAAATCCGCTTTGAGTGATAGATATTTCAGTTCAGCTGAATGAATGGGCTCAGATGAGTGCATTAACACTAGAACCGCCACAGCAGCCATTTTGATGGTTTTTACTTTTTAAATTTAAAATACTCTGCGTGTGTGAAAGATACGCGGTTGTCTGTTCTTGATTAAATACCCTGGTAGAGTCTGAAAGGCAGGATTGCAAAAATAAAAAAAGTTATAATCCCCTCTACCTAATTTTAACTGCCTTTTACAATACATGTTTTTATTTTGAATATAACCTACATTATTCTATTTTATTTTTATATACAAGACTGTTGTTATCTCTATTGGACTTGGCAGCCATCAATTCCTTTGTTTTCTAAGGAATGCACCGAGGAAAATATCAGTAGAAGAGATTTCATCTTGAAGCTAGCCACAGCGCTTCGGCAGACAATTTTGTATGTACATATACCTTACACACTAGTTTCTTTTGAAATATTCATTTTATTATAGTTTTATCATTTTTGAAGTAGTACTTTATATGTAGTAAGTTAGAAAATAAACCTTTTTATGTTTAATTGTTAATTTAAATACAGCGTTCCGGCTGTGCAGATATGATGTGCTTGAATAAAAGTTTTTAATTGTATCTGATAGTTTTTGTCTCATTTTAATATTGATGTTGTTTAAAATGTAACCGTCATAACGACTGTTAGCAGCAGTTTTAAGTATGTGTATAACCGTGGTGGTTCTAGTGTTAATCACCACGTTTAACCTCCAGTGAGGAACAACATCCTTCATAGGCACCGAAAGCCGCCGAGCCCCTTTCAAAATATCCCCCCGCCAGGAAGTGAGCTTGTGGGGAGACCAAGTCAATTTTGACATGGCAAGCTGAAATGGCTGCCAGCTAGAGATTTAGCATGGAGGGGAATTTCCCTGAGTAAAAAAGGCCCTGCAAAAATTGCAGTATAACTAAGTCCTGAGAGACCTGGTACTGCTTGTTAGGGCAGGTAGCGTTCTTGGACAGCAGCGCTAAATAATGAGCCTGTACCAAGGCAGCTATTGAAGCCTCCATTGGCGGAAAATGGGCCAGGCGCAACTTCTGCGCATCATGCACCCTATATAGGGTGTCCATCGACCTGGGAACAGCAGGTGCTGCAGCCAGATGACCCCAGGGTGACTGGAGCTCAAAAAAGAAAATCCCCAGGGGGTCCCAGAGTGGCTCATCCAGTTAAAGCGCTGCTGCTGGGAGCGCAGGATGAGTCATATAGCTTGGATGGCGCCAGTTCACGTCTGGGCTGTGCAGAGGCCGAACTTTTCAGTGGACTCCAAAGGGGGCGTCACATTGGCTCTTACACTCCCAGGGTGGGGGATGGGAAACCGGCAGGTATTCCTTCTCCTCTTTGCGCAACAGCGAACCCTACTGGCCAGACACCGAGCACATTCAGAGTGGATATAAAATCAGGGCTGATCTCTGTTCTCTGGGATCAGTAGCCCGCCCACCTCTGTGTCTGTGCTGTGTGGAGACTCGCTGCAGACATAATTGGACATTACAAATTGGGGGGAAAATAAATAAAAACGAGAGGCGGTAGGCTCGTCCTCAAAAGGAAAAAGGGACGGAGGTCTGTGAGCGCAGCACTTTTATGCCCTCAGGGGCTGACCTTTGATATATCTTCTTCAGGTTTTGGGTCTTTAAGAGTTAAATACCCATATAGTAATGATTAAATTTCATATTTGAAAGGGAACCAAATAACATTTAAGCCCCAGGTCAAAGTGAAGGGTTGAGCTAGATTACATTTTTAGCCCAATGTATTGTATTTGTATGAGATACTACACATTGACATTGCAGCTAAAACCTTTAGGAAGAAAGGACGATTCAAAATAATGTAGCAGCATACATTACTTTTTAACCACTGCAGCTTTTAATAATTGTGCTTTGGTCATTTCACATAGATAAATTATTAAGATTGGTTTTAGATCAAAGGACTTGCAGATTATCCATTTCCAAGTAATTTACTTCTACTTAAATAACCTTATTGTAACAAAATAATAAAACTGGAACCTCTAAAGGTTAGCAGCGGACCCAGTTTTTCACAATAGAGCTTTAGTTTGTTAAAATACATTACAAAAAGTGTGTAGAAATCTGTGACACATGCCATTTCCACTGCAAGACACAGACATTTTTGTTTGCCACGCATGTAAAAATAAGATCTATTAACAGCAAAGAGGCTACTGTACTTAGTATAACACTGTAACATACAGCATTTACAACCAGGTAAGAGTACTCTAGTTTAGCACTTCTTTTTGTGTGATTATGCAGTTTAAAGTAATTATAGTCCCTCATACTGTATAATGACAATGATCCGAGTTGAAAACTGGTGTGTGTAGTTGATCAAAAATAATAAGTCTCACATTTACTTTTTCCTCAGGTAGAGAAAAGCTTTTAAAAAAAAAAAAAAAAAAAAAACATTTTTCAAACCTATTTACAGCAACTATGTCTCCCAGTGCCAAGTTCACACCCCTTTTAAAAGATAAAGATCATATTCAGCTAGTTTCACAGACCCCCTTTATCAACCAGTCATTAAAGATTCACATCATAATAAAAGCAGACTTTAGCTTTAGATTTATAAATCAAGTTTCATTTATCTAAATTCTACAGCAAACAGAATAGACAAAATAGTGCGACAGCATGTTAAACCTTTAATATGCTTAGAAATGGAAAGTGGCAGAGATTTAAATAGTCAAGACTTTCGTAAGTGTGTCTAAAGTTGCTTAAGGGGTGACTAACACAGTGTAGCATATAAACCTAGCATTGATGCCATTTCTATTCCACTGTGTTTTGACAAACAGAGAAGCCTATTATGACTGATGAACACACAGCAGCCCTTTTTCCTATCATACAAAACGTTACTAATGTGTACATAGACATCTCCAAGAATTGGAGCTCTTTACAATGTCTAGACTCAGAACTGTTGAGAACCAAGATCTTCATGGTGCTGATCAAAGACTGGACCATCTGGCCAGCTTTCAGAGTAACTGAGCCGCCCCAGTACTCAATGCCAATTTGCATGATGATAAAAAGAGACTCTGTGTCTTTCACTCATTCATAAGGCTGTTTGATGTAATTGTTTCAACAATATTCTCACTAGCTCTGAAATCTTTTGGACTCATTCCTCTGGGGATGCTTTTGGCTCCAGGTGTAACTGGTGTTATGATACATGACAAATCATCCAAACGATCTTATTGGTGCACTATGTCTGTGCCACAGTTCCTTTTGTTTTTTTACAATAATTGACCTATTTCAATAACATTTTTAGAAGACAGACAAGCCACAGCCAATTTAAGTGCATGACACCAGGTAATGCTCTTTGTGAGTGTTTGTAAAGACACATTTTTAACCATGCAGCAGCTCATTCGTAACCAGTTGTGGTATAATATATTACCTACATGTTTCTGATCAGCTTTACACTAATCACCAGACCTCTTTATGAAAAACTAACTATTGGTAGTGCGTTTAAATATGACATGTATACATTCATACACACACACACAAAATAAATACATACATTAATCACTAAAGGAAAAAATAAATAAATAAATAAATAAATAAATAAATAAATAAATAAATAAATAAATCAGGAGACTTCACGGGATATAACCTAATGTTTATTTTGTTATGGAAGATACATTGGTTTCAAAAATTTAAAACATATAAAAAAGTAGTTAAGGGATAGCAATTTATCAACATTCGATAAATATGTAATATTGTTTATCATACCATACAGAAGGGTACAATGGTGATGTTAATGCCAACAAGGCCCCATTGAAGTTAGTTAAAAAAATTATACTATGCTTTGTACAAACAACATGCTCTGTTGCTTAGAATATTTTGTAGTGAACTACAATTCTGCCCAACCTTGAACAAAATGAGATTTTATATAGTGTCATCATTTGGCAAATATTTCAAAAAATAAGAAAAAAAAGTGTAAAAAAAAAAATGAGAATCCACAAAGAAATGCACATTATAACCCACACAGATCAAAGCTAGAACCATCTAAAATAATCACTATTTATCATTTAAGCATAGCTATCAATAAACAAGCAACATATATTGCATGAGTGAAGATACTTAAAATCCAACCATCAGTTTAATTAGTGTTTTCTAACACAGGTCCTTTTCAAAAATGGTTGTAGTAGTGTCACTAATCCTTATCAACCAAGCTTATAGATTACTATAATCATTATAGGAAACAACTGGTCATTAATACAACTTTATGAAAAAATGATCTGATTTCACAAAATCCTTTAAGACTACAATGTAAAACAACCCCACAGTTATGTTATTACCAAAGCAATGATTATTCTGATCATGCCTTGGCTCCAGTTCAATGATGATATTTATGCTGAAGATGTGACACTTTGCTTGTAGACAGCATGGTATGCATTCCTCAGCAGGACATAGGGGAAGCAAGACTCCAACAAGTCCATTGTAAGGAAAGGAGACTCTTGCACAATCTGTAAAAAATAAAAGAAAATAAAGAAAAATGCCATGAACCTGTCAAAACCACTGACTGACACAGTGACATTTTAATCAGCCTTTTCTCACTGACTAATCTATTCCATGCAGCTTCTATGTTATCAGAGCGCACCATACAGTACCACAGTAAACATGCCTGTTTGATAAGAATGAAAATGGCAAAGTTAACATAAACAGTGCACTGCATGCCCTTTCAATGTTGTAGTATTTTGATCTACTACAAAGCTTGTGCAAACATCAATAGATTCAAAGACAAGCTGTTAAATGTTTGATGATGAGGTCATGATGCTTAACTACAATGAAGTAATTGTACTTATTTGGCACAATAAACTCAATTTGTAGCATTACCATGAAATTAGTTCACAGTTAATTTCCAACTTGAAAATACAGAGAGAGAGAGAGAGAGAGAGAGAGAGAGAGAGAGAGAGAGAGAGAGAGAGAAGAGATGTCTAGGCAACCGAGTGAGGTCACTGTCAAGGAACTTTAACAAACTGAAACGATGACTTTAGTGGAGAATGTCTTGCTATTGTCCTTATGTCAAGTGGTGTTTCCACGGCTTCATGACTTATGGCAGCAGGGATGTTTGCGGAAAACCCTTTGTTGACTCTGCTGTAGCACTATCCCCTAGGTTATGAGTGAAGCTTCAAATTTAACTAACGACTCACCATATCGAGCAGCAAATAAACAGATTCCCTGTTCCGTGTCGTTGTCTTATCGGTCTCCTGTCCGATTTTCAGCAAGCTGGAAGATGCAAGCTTTTGAAGAAAGAAATACTAATCAATCAGAGCACAAAAATACTTTTAGAAACATGTTACACACAGTAACCAATTTTGCCAGTTACAAGGCCAAATCCAGCAATTTCTGCAGAACAGATTATCTCTGTGACTTGGCTTTACAGACACAAACTTGACTTTACTGGAATGTCACCTTAATGCTATTTTAGTCTGCATTGTTTATACACTGGGGACATTTCTACTGAAACTGTGCCCTGTGGAAAAAAGTGTAGTTGGTGATTTCCACATAAAAGCAACATTACTGTGTTTAACAAGGACTATGCTAATAGGTTTTTACCAAGAAATATTAAGGGCTATAATACAAGACTTACACTAGCATCCATAAACTAGTGTTGCTGGCAAATGCTTCAATAGTTCCACTGAAAATAGGGCATACATGTCTTAAACAGTGCAGCCAAACTTTAATCTGTCCCAGGAAAAGACATTGAAGTTAATAAGAATTATTTAGAATAATCTGTAGCTTTTATGGAACATTATTGATAATATTGGGGAAAATAATAATACATGCTTCAAGAGTACGTTGTGAAGTAGAAGCTGAAACATTTTCAAAATGGTTCATCCACAGAAACACGTCAATGCAATGTTTTATTGTGCAACTTGTGTCAGACACCTTTACTAATTTCAATACAACAATATGTGGATCAATATGTCAGAACATTTGAATTTCTATCATGATAACATCACCAGGATTAAATTATGAATTAATGTGCAATGTTGTCCGTTGTTTTTTTATGCTTGTTTAGCATTCACAGCACAGAGAACACATACTGTATCGCGGTTTAGAGTGGGCAGTAACAGAAAACTTGAAAAAGTCAGAAATTATGTTTACAAAGATTGGGTTTGAAGGTACTGCAATTCATGATGCAAGTCACTTTTGGTTTTTAAAACAAAACTTTGAGAATTATACTTACAGCCAGAAACTCTTTGAGACGGTCCTCAATGCTGCCCTTATGGATGGTAAACAATGCAGCAGCTATCTGGTTTATTGCCTTTGCCAAACAGTGAATGTTGTTGCAGTGCCCTAAATCAAAACAAAACGGGATTTGTAATTACATGATATAACACTGTAGCACTGATTTAACTCAGTTTTCCACTGACATCTAAGAAATAGGAGGCTGCAATGTTATACTTGCTTTGGCTTCTACAGTTCTTAATTTACCTTCAATGGCAGGGCTGTATTGTGACATCACATTGCTAGCCAGGGTAGGCATTGAAACTGCCACAAAAACCATCAAGAGACAGGCGATTTTGTATTCTTCTTCTGGACTGATATTCTCTGCAAATAATAAGTACATTTTAAAATATTTTTTTCAGATTTATAGGTAAATGTACATTTAACAAACAGTATACATTTTTAATAACAATGATAATTTTACAAGGTGTCAGAGCCAAAACAAACTAAATGCAATATTGCAAAGTAAATTAACTGTAAATTATATAAACAGTACAACATTTGATAACAATTCAGAGGCATGTTTGGCTCAGTTGAGGTTTAATACCAGGGAGTATATTCAATCTATTTTTATATAGCGCCTTTCATGACAGGTCGCCACACAGTGCTTTACAAGGATAAAAACAATACACATTACAAAAACAATAATAAAAAAACCCAACATAATAAAAACAAAACAGTAAAATATATTTTAAAAAGGAAAAAAAATTGGATATATAGCATTATTATAAAAATGTGCTTTTAATCTAGTTTTAAAAAGAGTAACAGTGGGAACAATATGCCAGGCTATAAAAATTTGAAAATAGATTTGAAGGTACCGGCTGAAGGGGCTTCTCTAATTGATAGGCAACATCAATGGAACAAGAATTGCATAGCAGTTTGCCAAGCATGTGGACTGGCACAGCTACACTCTGAAAAGCGACTGACAGTGGTGATAGCAGACTGCTAGTTCCAAAATGCACATACCGCTGCTGACAAACTGATGAAAGCCAGAATCGCATAGCATGGGCATACGGTAAAAATCACTATGGAAGGCTCCCAGGCACTACAGAGATAACAGAGCATATTGGGGCTGAAGGCTCCCAAGCACAATAGGAGATAGCAAAGTGCGGTGGAGCTACAAGGGGCCCCAGAACTCTATGGATAAATTTAGGTAGAACAGACTACAAGATAAGAATCCAGTTTAAACCAGCTATCTCTCATACACAAAACACTGCACACAGGACCATGAAACAGGCATAAACCATGAAACAGCAGGGTGTAGTCCTCAGGTGATTGGGCGCATGGCCAGGACTGGAGAGGACAAAGAGTGGCTGAGTTTTGCTATAAAAATGTAATGTGCCTTTTGTTCATTGAATTTTCCTGTTCTGTGCCTGGAAAAGAGATCCCACTGCATTTATTGAATAAACAACCAACTTTTTGAGAAGAAAAAAAACTCTTTTTGGTGTACGCTCAACACAGAATTACTCACTAAAAAGAGATTTAAAACACTCAAAACTCAGTTCGCTGACGAGCCAGCCAGGAGTAACGACTGGGCTACAAATACTGTAATGGTAATGATCCTATATCAACGATGAGGGATGCATGTTGTGAACAAAATAAGAGACACAGGGCAAAATACAGAATAGATACGAGCTATAACATGTAGTTTCCAAAGTACAGAGTAAAAAAAAAAAAAAAAAAGTCACATTTTAGAATTAATTTGTTTATTAATAATTGTTTGGGTTAGACTGGTTTTGCTTAAGCGAGGACATAAAGCCACAATTTAAGAAAAAATAGGTAATTGTGAGAATTTGTTTATTAATGATTGTTTAGTTAATGCCTGAGCTGAGAAGGGCGATAGCATTTTCTTTAAATGGAAAACAAATAATAAAAAATGATAATGAAACAGAAAGTCAGTACTATAAAGTGCCGAGTTATGTTACTAGCACCGAACTGCCTTTATGTTGAAGTACGTCATTTTGTGTGTTTGTCTTGGGGTGTTTAACTGTGTGTGAATTTTAAGTATGTGTGTGGGAATGCGTAAACTGTGTTTACAAATGAGCAGAGTGTTTGGCAGCTTAGACACTGAGATAGAGACAGGATCTGTTTACAGTTTGAGAATGGAAGCCAGTTTCAGTTTAGGAATAAAAAAATTGAACGATACTCAGCTTATCAGCCAATTTATTACTGATGCCGCAAAGAAAAGTGATAGCACTAAAATATGTTGCAGATAACATGAGTTGAATTTGAGTACTGTGATTTCACAAACGTTAACTTAAAAGAATTTGAATATTTATTTATCTCTTAGCAGACGCCCTTATCCAAGGCGACTTACAATTGTTACAAGAAATCACATTATTTTTTACATAAAATTACCCATTTATACAGTTGGGTTTTTACTGGAGCAATCTAGGTAAAGTACCTTGCTCAAGGGTACAGCAGCAGTGTCCCCTACCAGGGACTGAACCCACGACCCTCCGGTCAAGAGTCCAGAGCCCTAACCACTACTCCACACTGCTGCCCTATTTTAACTAAATAACTATTTTCTGTTAAGAGCGCTGTTTAGCTGGACAGCTTGGTACTAAGAGACAGATATGTGGAGCCATCACGGAGCGAGAGCGAGAGAGAGAGAAATTAAATTTTTGCCTTCATCTAAAACAAAGCAACCCAAACTCCTACCACAGTAAAGCCCTGCAGTACCAAGAACTGAGCCAAAAGAACAGTCCCCTCAGCCAGCTGGTCCTGAAGCTCACTGCACTAACACACACTAACACCAACCAGCCTCAGGACAGCACTGCTCCAACACAGACAATTCGAGTTAACCAAATTATAACACAACACAAACAAAACTACCTCACCTATTGGGACACACACACACAAAAACACAAAGCAAATTAGAGTGCTATCAGGCCCTAAAAAGACACTACACCCTGGCTGAATACCTGAGCAGGGTGAAAGACAACAAGCAGAGGCAGATCCTAACCAAATACAGGCTCAGTGAGCACAGCCTGGCCATAGAAACAGGCCGACACAGGCAGACCTGGCTGCCCAAAGAGGACCGGCTGTGTCATCACTGTCAACTCCAACAAGTAGAGACAGAGATGCACTTTCTACTGCAGTGTACAAAATACACAGAAATAAGGGAAACTTTCTTCCCACAAATAAAAAATCTCTGCAAAACATTCCCAGACCTGCCAGACTCTCAAAAATTCCCAATCCTCCTCGGAGAGGAGTCCAGCTGTGTCCAACTGGCAGCCCAGTACACAGCCGCCTGTCACAGCCTGAGGGACAAACAGTGAGCACTCTACATTAGTTCAAATCTTGTTATATTTCATTGTTGTTATTGTTAAATTATTAATAACGTGGTTATTATTTATATTTATTTACCATTATTATTATCATCATCATTATTATTCTCATCAGTGTTATTGTCTATTTAATGTTCAGATGATGTACTGTGTATGCATTGCTTTGGCAATACTGTGAATAATGGTCATGCCAATAAAGCACCTTTGAATTTGAATTTGATTGCTGCTACACTGACTGTTTGAAAACTTTTAGAAAGAAAACAAATGTTTTTGGAGATGTCTATCTGAAACGCATCAAGTTAACTACTCGGAAATGTTTTACAGACGTGCTCAAATTTGTTGGTACCCTTACAGCTCATTGAAATAATGCTTCATTCCTCCTGAAAAGTGATGAAATTAAAAGCTATTTTATCATGTATACTTGCATGCCTTTGGTATGTCATAGAATAAAGCAAAGAAGCTGTGAAAAGAGATGAATTATTGCTTATTCTACAAAGATATTCTAAAATGGCCTGGACACATTTGTTGGTACCCCTTAGAAAAGATAATAAATAATTGGATTATAGTGATATTTCAAACTAATTAGTTTCTTTAATTAGTATCACACATGTCTCCAATCTTGTAATCAGTCATTCAGCCTATTTAAATGGAGAAAAGTAGTCACTGTGCTGTTTGGTATCATTGTGTGCACCACACTGAACATGGACCAGAGAAAGCAAAGGAGAGAGTTGTCTGTGGAGATCAGAAAGAAAATAATAGACAAGCATGGTAAAGGTAAAGGCTACAAGACCATCTCCAAGCAGCTTGATGTTCCTGTGACAACAGTTGCAAATATTATTAAGAAGTTTAAGGTCCATGGAACTGTAGCCAACCTCACTGGGCACGGCCGCAAGAGGATAATCGACCCCAGATTGAACAGAAGGATAGTGCGAATGGTAGAAAAAGAACCAAGGATAACTGCCAAAGAGATACAAGCTGAACTCCAAGGTGAAGGTACGTCAGTTTCTGATCGCACCATCCGTCGCTTTTTGAGCGAAAGTGGACTCCACTTTTGAAAGAAAAACATAAAAAAGCCAGACTGGAATTTGCTAAAATGCATATTGACAAGCCACAATCCTTCTGGGAGAATGTCCTTTGGACAGATGAGTCAAAACTGGAGCTTTTTGGCAAGTCACATCAGCTCTATGTTCACAGACGAAAAAATGAAGCTTTCAAAGAAAGAACACCATACCTACAGTGAAACATGGAGGAGGCTCGGTTATGTTTTGGGGCTGCTTTGCTGCGCCTGGCACAGGGTGCCTTGAATCTGTGCAGGGCACAATGAAATCTCAAGACTATCAAAGCATTCTGGAGCGAAACGTACTGCCCAGTGTCAGAAAGCTCTGTCTCAGTCGCAGGTCATGGGTCCTCCAACAGGATAATGACCCAAAACACACAGCTAAAAGCACCCAAGAATGGATAAGAACAAAACATTGGACTATTCTGAAGTGGCCTTCTATGAGTTCTGATCTGAATCCTATCGAACATCTATGGAAAGAGCTGAAACTTGCAGTCTGGAGAAGGCACCCATCAAACCTGAGACAGCTGGAGCAGTTTGCTCAGGAAGAATGGGCCAAACTACCTGTTAACAGGTGCAGAAGTCTCATTGAGAGCTACAGAAAACATTTGATTGCAGTGATTGCCTCTAAAGGTTGTGCAACAAAATATTAGGTTAGCGGTCCCATCATTTTTGTCCATGCCATTTTCATTTGTTTTCTTATTTACAATATTATGTTGAATAAAAAATGCCAATTACTTTTGTCAGGTTATTTCAGAGAAAATTGTGCATTCTTCATTTTTTGTGGAGGGGTACCAACAAATTTGAGCACGTCTGTATTAGAAATATTTTCGTGAATGAATGTTAAGTGTTTGTTTGTGTGTGAGTTTTATGTTGTTAAGACACCAGTGAATTTAAGAATCACCTATGAATCATAAACACATATTTGAAACCACATATTACATGAGTGATAGAGGTTGTAATAATAATAATAATATCTTTATTTTTATATAGCACCTTTCATAGTGGACCACCATCACAAAGCGCTTTACAGAGGTTACATTATATGCACAGTCACTTACAATAGTATACTGATTTAACATCTCATCCGCAGGATGGAGCACAAGGAGGTTAAGTGACTTGCTCAGGGTCACACAGTGAGTCAGTCAGTGGCAGGGTGGGATTTGAACCGGTGACCTTCTGGTTACAAGCCCTGGAGTTTAACCACTAGACCACAACACACTGCCTCCTTAATTATTATTGATTTAGCTAAAAAAAAGGACAGGAGAAAGCAGTCAAAAGGGATGCTGCATGCATTTTTGATACTGTTACTATGTTTTTGTTACCTTGCCTGCATTGTAGTAATTACGGCTTTCCTTCAAAGGAGGAGTACACATTACACTATGGAAATTTTGAGTATCGTTATGCGTAAATGTAATTCTGTTTGAAACAATTTAAGGAAAATTTAAAAAGTGTTCTCAAAGTATCAGAATATATGTGTTGGTGTCAGATCCCTTGGCACAGAATATAGCATGTTTTAAGGAGCTTTTTGCAAGTTTGCTTTTTCAGTCGGGAAAACACAGGAGAAGTGATGATAACTAGATTAATGTGATAATTGAACCATAAATAAGACCAAAAATGAAATAGGAGTGTTGGTGCGAGGGATTGACAGTGCAGTACAGGACTGCAGGCTTGGTGGACTGTGGTACTGGTATGACAGCCAGTCAGTTGGTTAATGTTTGTTTGTTTGTCTGTCTGTGAATATAGGGTATGAATACCCTCTTGTGGAAGTTCAGCGCAGGATGCTGAGCTAACGCAATATTGTGATGCCTAACAAAATAAAATCAACTTCTCACTGTCTGAAACAGAACAGACAGCCACAGTAGCAAAAGTAATGATGCACTCACAGTAGTAAAACTGCATTGATCACGACTGGCCATGGGGAAACGCCCCTGTAAATTAATTAAATTAAGAACACATTCACTTAAGCATGAAGCACCTTAGTGCCCTGGTTGACGTAGAACAGTGATTCCACGTCCTCTGCCGCCCAAAGAGCTCTGGATTGGTAGAGCATATGGATCACATCCTAAAAAGGAAGCATCACAAACAGGTGCTGCAATATGATCTTAGCGGGACAGCATGTCTGACCCAGGTGCTCATGAAGGTCAGGTTTACGTGCACACACATTTTCTTTTTCTAACTGGACTATTTCTATAATAGATCCTGACTTATTTTGATCTGCTAAATTGCATGCTGTTATTAATTGCAACAAGAATAGGCAGTACTTTTATTACTGTATGCGTTATTGAGAAACATTTTTGAATACTTTTCTTTGTAACTTTCTTTTCAACTTTTACTGTGATGTCATATGAGCATCTTGCCAAGAAGGGAGAGATTAATTCATGGCTAACATTTCACAGAATCAGAATTGTTCTAAACCAGTATAGTATGTGGACGAGATACTGCTGCAACGGGAACCGCGAGGAAGCACTACCTGTTGCTGGAGGAGGTCCTGGATCTCATGGAGCACGCTGGCCTGAAATTAAACCTAAAGAAAGCTGCATTAATGAAATCATCTGTTTGTTTCCTATGAGTACAGGTGGAAGCTGGAGGGCGCAGACCTGACCCAGAAAAGATTAAGTTGATTCAAAATCTGGGATTCTGTCGGGACTTCATAGAGGGATACAGCAAACAAGCTGCCCCCCTCTATGAACTCCTGAAGGGCAACCCAGGTAAGCAAGACACACTGCAATGGGACCAAAGGTCACATGCCTTGTTTAACGCATTAAAACAGGCACGGATTTCAGCCCCCACACAGGTTCTCCTTTCAAATTTTTTTTAAAAAGTGGGGAGTTGGGAACCAGCTAGATAGGGCCATATGAGATAATGGACAAACTGAGAGAAACCAATTTGAAATTGAAGCAATACAAAAACAAGGGAGTGAAAACTGGCTTGGAAAATAGTTTCACTGATAAGCAGGCCTGCTGGAGAAATTCAATTCTTAAGTGCACTGATGCAGTTAGTTTAGTGCGGTAATTGTGAGTGATGAAGGAGATGTTTTGCCAAATGCATCCTATCTGTGACTGAAAAAAGGGGAGGAACACTCCCAGTGGAGGTTTTGGGAGTTTCATAAACCTTTAAAGGAGAAACAAACCACTGCAAGTAGCTGTTTGACTTTTTTCCATTACAGAAAAAGGAAAGCTGCTTATCACACACATAGGGATATAGAGATTTTGAGTTACTTTCAGAGTACAGACACAGGACTGAGGCTTTCTCTTCTCCTACAGGTTCATTTTGGAACTGATATTTTATACTATGTTCACAATATAGGGTGGACATAATCCCTGAAAAAAAACAAACAAGATAGAGATAGTAGACATTCTGGTCGTGACTTTTGGAACTGCAATAAGCCGGCAACATCTGTCGCCCCCTTGCTGCCGTTGACAAATGTCGCCCGTGTGACCACCCTGGCGACACGTCTCCCACTTAGGACGGTGTTTTATTTTTCAGGCAAAACAAGGGCAACATTTTCAATACCAGCCAATCAAATTTGATAGTGAAAAATATAGCGTTTTGCTGGACACACTATTACAACGTTATGACGAGTAACTGTATTTAAATTAATAAAGATGAGTCGCTTCGGCATTTAAATGAAAAAGGAAGACTTACCATTTAAAAGCCCTTAGTTGTTTCATAGAAAAAAAAAAATTAAACCAATTTTACTAGGAACGCATTTCTCAGTTGTGATTGAGAAACATGAATGGATTACCAGGTATCAAATTGTAGGGCTGTTACGATTAAATTGAAAATCAATTTTTTGATCGATTCCATTCCTCAATAATTGTAATTCAATAATTACATTTTTGTAATGCGCACAGTTAATAACATTATTTAACGTTTATCAACGAAACTGCACCGAACGCCCTTGCCTTGCTATTTACAGTATTTCTGCCAGACAAGCAGTGGGCGTGCTCTTCTTTTCCTACTCGTGTTAACTAGCATCTGATCTGCTGGTCCCATCCTACCAGCGAATCAGTTTTGAAAATGCTTTGCAAGTACACCCCTCTGTGTATTCACTGTATAAACAAACAGTATTAACAAGATGCAATGCGTGATGCTGCAGCTGTCACTGAATAAAAAAAAAAGACATTTTTCGTAAACTCGTGTCTAGTTTATATAGATTACATTTCAAAGTACTGTAATCTGTTTGGAATAAATATTTTAGTAACACTCCTGAAGTAGTATGTCAAACTTGCTTTAGGCTTGTTGCGAATGTTTTTCTCCTGACGCTACCCAGGCGGAATTACCCCTGGCATTTAACTGTTGTGCACAATCTTTTACTTAACTGCAATGATATTAAAATAATAATGCTGCGGGAAGAGAAATGCACTGAAAATGTATGGTGCAATCATCGATATTTCTCATACGATTATACTTTGTGTGCCCAATTAATCGATTGCTATTTTAAGGCTTAACTGACAGCACTAATCAATTGCATTTAAGGAGAGTAGAAAAGCCCATGTAAAAGACCTATTTATAGACATATATGTGGTAATTTATAGAAAGCTATTTATTTTAAATTCTCAGAGCCCTTGCAGCTAGGCACTTCCCCAAAGATGGGCGACTTCCAGTTCTCCTGCTGTCGAGACCGCAGAGGGGGACGCATGCTACCCCCCTTACACAGCGTCTTTTCATAATGTTTTTATTTTAACTATATATTTTTAAACGTTTGAACGTGTATTAAAACGGAATCTAGCATAAGTAAGATTTACAGAGAAAAACAGATAAATCTCAGTTGCATAAGTATTCAACCCCTTTGCTACTGCAGCCCTAAATCAGCTCACGTGTAAATGATTTGTTTGAAAGGTCACAAAATTTGTGAAATGGTTTCAGCCTGTGTGTACTCAAAGTGGTTTAACTTGTAGATAATTTCTCTCAGGTATATAAAGACTTTCAAGCTGCAACTAACAAAGCAACCATGAAGACCAAGGAGCTTTCGAAACAAGTCAGGGATAAAATGGTAGAGAAGCACAGAGCAGAAGGGAACAAGAACATTTCAAAAGGTGCTGATTATCCCTCTCAGCACAGTGAAATTCATCATTAAGAAGTGGAAGATGCATCACACCACCCAGATCAGGTCGCCCTCCCAAACTGAGCAGCTGGGCAAGCAGGAAACTGGTTTGGGATGTCACTTTGAAGCCAATAATGACCTTGAGAGATCGGCAAAGTTCTGTGTCTGAGATGGAAGTCAGTGTTCACACATCAACAATAAGCCGGTCCCTACACAAAGCTGGCCTGTATGGACGGGTGGCAAGAAAGAAGCCATTACTCAAAAAAGCCTCATCTTAAAGCATGTATGGAGTTTTTGAAAAAGCATGTAGATGATACTGCAGACAGGTGGAAAAAGGTTTTGTGGTCAGACGAGACAAAAATTGAACTTTTCGGTCTAAATTCCAAGCGTTACGTCTGGCGCAAGCCCAACACTGCACATCACCCAGTCAACACCATCCCAGCTGTCAAGCATGGTGGTGGCAGCATCATGTTACGGGGATGCTTCTCTTCAGCAGGGACTGGGAAGCTTGTCAGGATAGAGGGGAGAATGGATAGTGCAAAGGACAGGCAAATCCTTGAGGAAACCCTGCTGGAGTCAGCCAAGACTTTGAAACTGGGGAGGAAATTCACATTTCAGCAGGACAATGACCCGAAGCACAAAGCCAAAGCCACACTGGAGTGGTTGAAGAAGAAAATAATTAATGTTCTTGAGTGGCCCAGTCAAAGTCCCCAACATACTTATCCGAACTTTAGCAATTTTCCCGTGAAGAATGGGCAAAAACGTCACTATCCTACTGTGCAAAGCTAGTAGAGACCTATCCAAAAAGACATAGCAGTAATTGCTGCAAAAGGTGCTTCTACCAAGTACTGACTTAAGGGGCCGAATACTTATGCAATCAGTAAATTTCATTTTGTACATTTTCTTTGCAAGTTTTGCTGTCATTTAATCTCCTCCTCATATAACAGTGTTCAATTTAACCACTACAGCTTTGACTAAAAAATGTTTGTTTGAAAAACTGTGCATACATTATTTGTAATTCAACAAAATGTGACATTATTGGTAGGGGGTGAATACTTATGCAAACCACTGTGTGTATTTGTGTGTGTGTGTGTGTGTGTGTGATTATATTTATTATATATATATATATATATATATATATATATATATATATATATATATATATATATATATATATATATATATACACACACACACACACACACACACACAGTGCCTTGCAAATGTATTCAGACCCCTGACCAATTCTCTCATATTACTGAATTACAAATGGTACATTGAAATTTCGTTCTGTTGATATTTTATTTTAAAACACTGAAACTCAAAATCAATTATTGTAAGGTGACATTGGTTTTATGTTGGGAAATATTTAAGAAATAGTATAGTATTCAACCCCCACACATTAATATTTGGTAAAGCCACCTTTCGCTGCAATAACAGCTTTAAGTCTTTTGGGGTATGTACCAGCTTTGCACACAGTGTCGGAGTGATTTTGGCCCATTCTTCTTGGCAGATTTGCTCCAGGTTGTTCAGGTTGGTTGGATGACGCTTGTGGACCGCAATTTTCAAATAGTGCCACAGATTCTCAATGGGATTGAGATCAGGACTTTGACTGGGCCACTGCAGGACATTCACCTTTTTGTTCTTGAGCCACTCCAATGTTGTGGCTCAACTTTTGCAAGGCACTGTATATATATATATATATATATATATATATATATATATATATATATATATATATATATATATATATATATATTTCTAACTCATCCCTGAATTGATCTACTGTAGGTCTCCTTTCTCAAACATTTTCCATGCCTTAGTGTGAAGCCTTCTTTCAAGCTCCCCTTTCTGATCTATATCTTGTTATAATGCACAGCTGAAAACTTGACGCCGAATAGAATATTAGCTCTGTGCCGTGACCTTTTATGTCCTGCCCTATACTGATGTCTTATTCAGCTGAATTCTTTTTAACATCTCAGACCTAATCTCTATCTATGTCTTAGTTTGGGTCAGTCACTTAAGTTAAAAAAAATAAATCCTATTGAGAATATAGCTGTTAGAAATTATTACTTTGCCTATTTGTGTGATATTTTGGCACATGTTTTTCAACAGGGAAACAAAAAAACAGGCACATTAAGATTTGTATTACAAACTGTTCCACCAATATACTTAAAAAAAATAAAAATAAAAAAAACACCCACTAGCTATTACGATCTAGGAGCATAAATAATTGGACATGTTACTAATAAATACATTTACAAAATAGCATACCTTCAAAATATTAAATTCTATCTTTACAGAATCCTAAAAACCTTAAGGATTCTTCAAGTATCAGTTTTACAATAAGCATGGGACTGAGAGTCACATCAACATGGTATTTTTAAATGTAATTCTAAATGTACCTGTATTTCAAATTGTTTATTACACCAATGACAGCAGAATACAATATTCAACACTATGGCCAATTTTTGGTAAATTATGAGGCAATGTTATAAAACTACTTTGTGATCAAATCCATATGTCTTATTACCACTACGCTACCTAACCATGCTTTTTTCATTATATGGACACAGTTGATAGCACAGGATGTAATATCTACCTTAAGACAAATTACATAACCCTATATAATTACAATTTAATATACTGGTAAGTCAGTAACTCAAAAGGGCTGAGATTTAGGGTTTGGCAGCAGGTTCATAAAATGACTGCCACATAAGGAATATTTTTTTCTTGTATGTACATATGGCTGAAATTCACCTGGAGAATCATAGAATACAGGCTGTGTACCAAATAAAAAGCCAATATCTCAAAGTGTTAAATCTGTATCATCTGGAAAACAAAATGTCACCTCAATATGGCAGCCACAGTTTATGAGATGTGAGCAGTTGAAATAGCAGAGGTAATTGATAATTGTATGCAAGGTCCACACTTAAAGATGCAATATAAATAAATGCAAAAAAAGGCAAAAAGTGATTAACAAATAAACATGCTATATAAACCATGCGTGCTTTTAGTAAGTTGGCTTAGATAATCAGTTCTCCAAAAAAGTTGGTAATTCCCTACATTCATAGTATGCTTCTATAAAATGTAATTCTATGGTTCTGAAGAGAAAGACTTCTTAGCCCAACTAGACAAGATCTTGCACATATGGCAAGTTTCCTGATTTCTTATGTAGCCCGGCCTACTGTACACTTATGAAAGAAAGCCAGTCCAGAAAGGTAGGCATGGATACTAAAGTCAATTTTGAGGTTTTCTTGTATAATTTTTTTTGGAATGTTGTTCATTTTAAGCACGTGAAAAACAAAATCAGGGATTGAATCTTCTACTGCCAACAGTGACTTACCAGACTTCTGGGAAGATAATGCCACAACTAGGGCTGGGTCAATCTCACAGGGCAAGCCTGCAGCTGATGAAAGCTCATAGACATTCATTGCCACCTGATGACAAAAACCCACAAAAATTACATTTTACAATTTAGTAAAAAAAGTCAATAATGGTGGCTTACGAGACGTAGACTTCATATAATAATGTAATAATGTCTGTGGCGGTTTATTTCTGCAATATTTCACATCTCTGTCATGCATTTCAGCGCTACACAAAGGTGCAGAGAGCAAAACACTGGGGTCATAATTAAATGTTGTTGTCAATTCATAAATGACATGCTGTTTCTCAGTTCCACCTTATTAGAGAAAGATGCTGGGTCTAAAGAGAGCTTTACAAGCAGGGGTGCCATAGACTTTTAATAATCTGTACAAATTGACAAGTTTGTGTCTACACTAACTGGTCAATTAGGAGCCCCACCTTTGCCGCAACGACAACTTGGAATATGTCCAATGAGTATAATTTATTTTCTTAGAAATGATAAAACAAAACACTGACAGTTAAATATATAATTACCTTCATATCCGTTTCCCTTGGTATGTGGTCCTTAAAGTCCTGAATTGAGCTTACAAGGAACGGAATGTGACAGGATAACACCTGAAGAAGCATATATAAAATGTGGAGAGAGTATAGGACAGAATTTAAAATGATTAAAAATGACTTGCTTACATACATTTTTCATAAAGTTTCCATAAAGTCATATAGTGCAAATAAGGTTATTTTAAGGTTATTTTGAGGCCAGAAAGATATAGAAAACTCAAAATACAAATTAAATGATCTTACGTCTCGAAGTGCTTCCTGGGCTAGCGAGCGGAATGAGAGAATTACACCAATAATGGTCATCCTTTTCAGTACACTGTCAACTGCTAAAATATAAAGAGAAAAAGAAAAATGTTTTTAGGCTTGAATTTAAATACACAAAATGACTAGGGGACCAACTCACAAAACACTGAAACAGATGCATGATTATCAAAAAAAATAAAAAATAAAAAGTGCTATACCAACAAATACTAATCCTTCACGGGGATATAGACTGAACACAGTGTAGGTGTTACATAATTTATACTTTATCTTAAATTTAAGACACATTTTCTACTCTGAACCTAAACAACTACAAATGTGAACACTTGAATCTATATAATTTATAACACATGATTATATCACAGAACAGTTCAGCACAACTTAAGTGCAATAACAGTTTATTGGTAAAGAGCAATGTATTGAGTTGAACTGGATATTGTATTGCCAGTGTTTGCAAAGTGAGATGTTGACGAGTACCCACATGATAATTTCTTGAACAGTGCTGCCATCTGGTCTGGTTTGTCAAAGCTGGTCCTCATTTGCGTAAGCACTTCAACATTATCCACCACAAGTTTCTAAAGGGAAGAAATGTAGATAGTTGAACAACTGTAAATTATTTTCAAAATACTTCTAGATTTAAGACAACACCACCCCCACCCCCCCAACCAACACATCTTACGGTGCCAGGGAGTCACTTTTGGGTATTTAGAAATCTCTATTTTTATTTATTTCTTTTAAATTTAGACGTTGCCAATGGTTTTTAACCCGGTTTTCTCCCAAATTATAATTTTTATCCCGGTTCACTGCTGCAACACCCGCGCCGACTCGGGAAACGGTGACAGACACACGTGTCCTCCAAAACGTGTCCTGCCAAGCTGTCTTTTTTCGTGCTGCAGGTCTACAGCGAAGCCAACAGACACATAGTGCCGGAGGACAACACAGATATGAGTGGCTTCTACAGCAGACCAGCAGGCGCCCTATCGGCCACAGGAGTTGCTGGTGCGCGGTGAACTGAAGATTACCCTGCCGACCTGAACCCTTCCGGGCAGCGCTCTGTCAATTATGTGCCGCCCCCCTGGGAACTCCCAGCCATGATCGGCGATGGCATAACCTGGACTCGAATCAGCGATCTCCAGGCTACAGGGTGCATCCTGCAATCCACATGGAGCGCCTTTACTGGATGTGCCACTCGGGAGCCCCCTAAATCTTTTTATTCTTTAGCGTTCAAAAGAGGTCACTGTCACTCTGTGTTACTATAATTTAAAAAAATTATAAAATAGAAGTGTTAAAACACTAAAATGATAAAAGATAAAGTGAAAAGGCACACAGACAACCAACAAACAAAACAATAACACACATTTACTTAAACCAGGTTAAAACAACTTGGTTGATCAGTGAACTTTACCTATGAAACTTACATTGGCTCTGTGGGAAACACCTCATTAGCAAACAATGAAAAGTATAACTTTAATAGGGTTAGCATGGTTTCCAAAATGTCATTATTTTACTGGCTCTGTCTTGTCTTTTCTCTGCCAATACAAAGTTTATTACACTGCTATGTTGCCCAGAGTCTTGCCCTTCATATCTGATATTAACCAACAATACTTGCTGAAATGGAAGCATAACCTTGCCTTGAGTTCAGCCACCTGGGAAGAAATGTGCCACATCAGGCTTTCACTGAGGAACTTCATACCATAGGGACCCAGCAGCTCAGAAAGAGCCCTCATCTCTGGGAGAGAAAAATACAGCTAATGTAACACCCAGGTCTCAATACAACATTACTTAAAGCAACTAACACAGTATTAAAACACAATATACAAATACAAACATGAGCTGTATAACAAGAATGTTTCATTTTTTATATATATATTTTTACTTTTTATATGAATTGAGGATAACCAAAAATAAGGCAACATGCCAATCAACCTTATTCTTTCAGAAATCATATGTAAATTTGGAAGGCTCTTCTAATGTTCTTTTGGTCTGACGAGTTCAGCATATTCTTGGTATAGATACAGTAGGATACAGAATTATGACCCTCACATGCAGTAGTCAAATAAGTGTCCTTTTATGAACTGGCCACTTAACAGTCCCTGAGCAAAGATAGAAATAGTAAAGTAACAACTGATACAAGAAACAAAGGGTTTACAGAAGAGAAGTCCAAACAGCAATCTATCTACAGTAATCGATATTTGATTAAACATCTGAATATATTTCATCCAGTTTGTGAGATTTGTATTATTATTATTATTATTTTTATTAATTGATGACACTTCATATAAAATGTGTGGATTAGTTTCTAGAGATCATCTGCTCAAATGTGGGGTTATAATTCTGTACCCTACTGCCTTTATAGTTCTCTTACCTGAAATGTCTGAATATTCCTCTGCATTAAAAGTTAGCTCATTTTCTGTAGGCAGATTCACAAAGGCCTTCATTGCTGGGAAGTATGCAATGTGTCCATTGCTCACTTGCCTCAGTAAAGTTTCCAGATACCTGTATTAAAAAAAATAAAATAAAGAGGAGAGAGATATTTTCTTAACTTCATACAAATACATGGTGTATTTCCCACAGGACTTCCAAATCATGCAAAATCCTGTTGCCAACAATTTAAAACCATACTTAACCCTTTGCGGTCCTATGTCGGACCTGGTCCGACATTGCAATTATTCCTATCCGGTCCAATGTCGGACCCTGTCCGACATCATCAAAAAAACGCAAAAAACGGGTTTCTAGTCGTTTTTTCTCCGGAAAAAGCCGAGAAAACCATTCAATGGCCGAGTGGGAGCGACAGGAGCCAAGACAAGTCGAGAAAAAAAAAAAAAAAAAAAAAAAGGGCGTATCTCATGATTAGTCATACTTGCTGCTGGCATCAGATAGGGCGGTCATAAGGAAACACGCTGGCTGATGCTGCATCAGCGCACAGAGAATATCACAGACATTTGCAGAGCTTTTTTGAGATGTTATAGTAATAAAATAATGACTTGGATCGCATTATTGAGGAGTTTGGTGATAAAACGAGTGATCAGGAGATGATTGATCGGTATGTACGACTATTATTATTATTTATTTCTTAGCATAGGTGAAAGCTATAGCGAACGAAAGGGTGGGGCGGGGCTGGAGATGCCTAGTGAGTGCTTTGTTGATATGCAGGGCCTTTTAAACCCATTTGACTGTGGAAAAAAAAAAAATTTTAAACAGCGTGTCTAAAATTAACTGCGAGTGTGAAAAAAAATTGGACCTGACGCGCCTGACACGCACTTAATAAATGGACTGCAAAGGGTTAAAATACAAAAAAAATAAATGACAGAACATGCAAACAAATCAAATGTGACATTAAAAGTCTCTTTGGGGCATACATTTGTAAACCCATTTAATCTCGGGGGATGCATTAATTAGCTCTGTCTTGTTAATTGAAATCCTCTGCTGACACTTCGGAATTTAATTAACAAGACAGGAGGTCTAACCAAGTAATACAATAGTAATTGTGCATTTAAAAAAAAAAAAAAAGTTAAACATCAGAAATAATTTAACGTAGGTAATGTTTCTAATAGAAATCGAATACATGACATGATTCTTCAGGCACTAACCAGTTGGTGTACAGGCTGGTTATCGTAGGCTCTCCATGACTATCCAAATGTTGGGTTTGCTGTAGGAGGACGTTGTTGAACACTCTTGTAATGTCAATTTGTACATAGTTTTCAATGGACTGTAGCACCGTCATGTAAGCCCTTACACTTGTCAACAGCTCAGAGGGCTTTGCAATCTCTTGTGTTGCCTGATTGTACATAGTCATTCCAACAATGGATCTGAAATGAATTTGAAATAAACATTTGTTTACATTATGAATCCTTATTTAAATTTTTGATATATATATATATATATATATATATATATATATATATATATAATTTTATTTATTTATTTATTTTTTACATTAGAACATATTTCATAACCAAATAAGGTAAACCATGGCAGCATGTTTGAAAACAAATAGTTAAACCATAAAATGTAAAACTTAAATAAAAATCTTGTTAGAAATACATATTTAAAATCCAAGTAAGAGCCAGGCACTCTGAAAATCCCTATCAGCATTTCAGAGGGATTAAGAACCATTTCCTGAACACCTTGAATTGCCAAGTGTTTAAATGTAATGGGAGCTGCAAGTACATAATCGAGTCTGACTTACTTGGTGAAGCGGATCTCCAGATGTGAAGTCAAATATTCCCTTGGAGTGAAGGTGTGCTCCCAAACAACCATATTTGGTACATAATTGATAGAGAAACAAAGTTCAGAAAGAGCAGTGTGTAGTTTGTCCAAGCTAAAACAAATAAATAAAAAACACAACAACAAGCATTAACATAAAAAAAGATAATTTTCTTTGGATATTTAACATTGTAAATCAGCATCAACATTTAAATCAGATTAGCCTTCCCTCATAAATTACAGGGATAATTAATTTTCTCTCAAGCCATTATGGATTTATTTTCATTAAAGAAAAAAGAAAACATTTATTTTTTCATCTATGGATGAACAGCAAGATGCTATGCCATATATGCCTTGCTGTTTGGCAAGTATCCTTTGATGCATACCACCCAGGTTAACAGGAATACTCTAACACTACCCACAATCCCTCTGTCCCTGTTATGACAATAACAGTCCTAACACGTGGCTGATTAATCAGTGTTCTGTCTACTCCATCTCACCAAGCTCTGATTTGGGGGTCTTCAAATAGCTCACAAAGTATCTTGCCTAGAACTCTACGGGGTACACCAACCTTTCTCCTTACCATGAAACTAGGCTGCTATGTTGGTCTCCTCCCACACCACCTCAAGCTCTATTTGCAGCACAGTATTTAAAGTCTGTAATACTGTAAATATTCTATGATTCACTCAAAATACATAAATTAATGTTTTTAAAGTAACAACGTGCAACCAAACGCACAGAAGGTTTTTGTCTTCCAGAGTCCAAGGTAAGTGTGTTCATTTTTAATATCTTTGTATTGTTCAATAAAAGGGAACAATGGCACAGTTTACTCACTTGGTAACTAGAAGCCTATTCTTTCTCATGCTCTCCACTCCAGGCTTCTCTCGCTCAGGTTCTCCTTTCTTTCCAGTCTGTTTTTTAGACTTCTTGTTCACTGCTTGACTGATGGTTTTGGCACAATGTTTTGGCAGTAACTGCATTTAAGAGGAAAAGGAAAATCCCTTAGAACAGTTGTTACATTTCCATAAAAAATAATGACTTTAGGTGTGTGTGTGTGTGTCTGGGGAGTGTCAGTGAGCATATTTTTACAGACATGTTTCAGTACTGTTAAGAGAACTTCAGTTTCAATAATGAAAAACATAAAATGGCTTGGATAAATTAGACATAGTATAGGGACTATTTTGCAGTGGTAGAAGAATACAAAATGTAATTTAAAAGTTACTGTTTTTTTAAATCTTACTGTTTTCTTTTTATAAAATTAACAAAGATCAATTTTATATGCATAATAACCCACTCCAGGGTGTGTGGTATGACCATTCTTACTGCCCTTCCCAGGCTTTACATTGTGCCTCACACGCACATGGGGTTTTAAGTAAGAAAGAAAGACCACATGACCATGAAGGAAGTTTATATTTCGTTATTTTATAAGATGCACAATAAATTGCTGCCAGCGTAAACCATTTCACCAATCATCATTTTACCTGGTCACTAAGAGTGCACTGTTCTGTGCAGATGTCTGTAATGAGATTTCGAGCTTGTTTTGCCATTTCATCCAAAAACATGTTACACAAAGAGAGACTCCGATCTCCAATATGATGTCGCTGCAAAAAAAAAAAAGAATTAAAAAAAAAAAAGTTACTGTTAGTTTAGAAATGTTAAATTACTGTTATGAGACTATGAGATACGCGCTCCTTATAATGACATTTTTTATATCTATTTTAGAGCTACCATAAGATAACTATATTACATGGGTTGTGTCTTACTGAAAAATAAATACAGATTGATATTAAGAGATGCGTTTACTATTCTAGTTATCTGCATCTGCAGAAAGAATGGCATTGATCTATATTTGAGACATTCTACAAATAATTACGTCTGAATTTAAAAATCTATTCTTAATTGGCAGTGTTATGCAAGACTAGATGTATAATTTCAGAGACTGTTCACTATTTTCAGCTTTCAGTTTCTTTGAAGCACACATCCTGTTGTAGTCAGCAGTTTTACTTTTGGCTGAGAATGTAAAGTGTAACGCCACAGTAAAATTCACTTTTCCATGTTTTGTTTTCCTTGAATCTTACAAATCAATTTACAATATTATTAAATCTAAAGACATTACATGTATAATAGAAAAGCGATATGATATATTGTACATAGGTACCAGTAGGCTGTGTCTAATTTTAACTAAGGCTAAACATGACCTTTGCTGCTAACTTCCTGATCTTTACTGTTACTATAAATTGTTCTCAAAGAGATTTTTTGCCCTTGATGGATATTTTCTTGGAAACTTTTAGTGCTTCTCCAACATAAATAAAGTTTGCAGCTGTCTAAAGCTGTGTAGAGTGGACATAGGAAGAGGAACATTTTAGAGACATGCTGAGAAAGGGAGTTGAATGTTTGAATAAGGGAAATCCAAGCCTTGTATGGCTCAATAAATCTCTTTTATTCCTTTAAGTGCTTTCAGATTCACAGTTGTGTAAAGCCTTTTTTTTCTGAACACTGATTGCATTACAACGCCTTGTAGACAGTTTTTTCATGACACAGTTAGCGAAGTAGGAATAAAAACAAAAACGTATATTTTATTTACAAGGCTGGATGACTACCAGTGTTGTGCTTCGGGACACACTACTTCATGTTCCATGAAAGTAATCAAAAAGTTGAATTGCCAACTCATTAAAGCATGTTTTCCTAGCCTTACATAAACTACAACTTCTCCAGCTGTGAAATTTGAGTTAAGTAAAACATAATAATAATATAAAAAAGTCAGTTTCTGACTTTGTATTACACAATGTTCCAGTTACATATATTGGCTCTATTCCTTTCCTCAGTAAGATACTTTCCTACTCTCGCAGATATATCACCCTATCAGTTTGACATGAATAAGCACTGAAAGCAGTCCTTTCCCAGGCTGCCATGTGTTTTTGTAATCCCTTTTTTTTTTTTTTTAAATGAATGTTTGACACTGTTTCAAAATCTACCCTTTTTAGTTTACCCTCTTTGAAATTAGTGATTTATCAAGACTGAAAAATAAAAGCTGCTCTGTAGTACTGGAGATTAACCATTTGCTTTTGAATCTACTTGTGATAGAAAAGAAACCCTGTATGCTCTCTAGTACATTTAAAACATAGCACAGACTGGTAGATATATACAGTGCTGCCTGTATTTTTTGATTGACAAATCAGTTAATTTATGGTTGGGCCAAGCTGACTGTATATTGTACATGTCATGATTTCTGATGTTAGTTCAATAAAGAAGGCACACTATTTATCTATATATCTTGAAATGTGTGTGTTTCTGTGAACATAAACAAAGCAACCCGTGTCACAGTAAAGTACATTCACTTGCATGACCTTGGAGGATATACAGACACATTAGTTTGTGGTTCAATCACTGGAAAGCCAAGACTACCAGATAAATTGCTGATGCAGACATCTAGCAATTTAGCTTTACTGTGCAGTACAGTATATTCTTATGGTAACATACAAACATGCATACTTTGGTTGTATACTATTAGATTCTTACCTCTTCGGGGCACAGCTCGTGGGTACAACTCATGAAATGGGTGCAAACCAGCGGGAAAGAAATGGAGTATCTGGACTGTGAAGGCAGCTCCAAGCACTGCTGGAACATCTTCTCAAAAGCACGACTGTAAAAGCTATTAGAGTAAATACATTTTATACTCTATGCAAATATCTAAAATTAAGATACAATTACTTCCCATGCACAAAAAAAAATATATATATATATAAAGATGTATAATATATTAAGAGGTGTTTTATTAAACACTATAAATGCTATAACAAGAAAAGATACATGTAACATGCTTTTCTTACCAGAATATGGAGAGATCAGACGTTTCCACCAACATTTCCACCAAGGAGTCCACCATTTTAGTATGAAAAATAATAGTGTTCATCATCTTGCCAAGTTCTCTGTGATCTGCCAAACCCAGTGAAGCCTTGGATACACTGGTATAAGCCTATCTCAAAAAGAACACAACCGCAGTTAGTGGACTAGTAATACCAATATTTAATAGACAGTTTGGGTATTTTTCAGTGTAAGTAACACAACAGCTACAAATCAATACACTTGAAAAACAAAACCGCACACTCTAGAAATTCAGAAACTATCCTGGATTCTTTCTTTTGCACACCAATTTAAATCTCCGAGTTAAATCTCTCAGGCATAACATTGAAAGATCGTCGTCCACACACACTTCCTCTATGCCAAGAAAGTTGGTGAATTAGGTGCCAATTCCTAACAAAATGTTTTTTTTTTTTTTGTTTTTTTTTAATGATATTTAATTCTCACACAATTAATTTGAATTAAGCCTGAACATGTCAACTAGAAACTGCACTCAGGTCGGTCAGCGTTGTGCCAGATGTCTGGGGTGTCAGAGAAGAAAGGAAAGAAAGCAAACAGTTTCTCCAAGCTGTGTCACTTTATTGCAACTAGACAATTTGTTTCTGTCTGTAGGTAGACTGGTTACACAATTTACACCAAAAAATAAATAAATCTCAGAATTAATTCAATAAAAAGATAAATGTCGATGTCTAAAGTATACACTTTGCAAAATGTAAAAAAGTCATGTTACAGGTGTCAGCATCACCATGGAAAATTAACCACCATGGACGTCAAAACTCACAATTCTCAATAAAAATGTAATATATAGGCCTACATGCAAAGTTTCCACTTTATTCACCTGTTAACGATTTAATCTATTAGAAGGCACAATAAAAATGTAGCTGAAACACTTGCTGCTTTAAAAGGTATGTAAATTGTGGTTTAGATTCCCAGAAATACAGCATAACAAAAATAAATCAGATTTCATTCTTTTGGAAGAATCAGACATTATGTCAATGCATTACGTTAATCAAAACAAGAGCTTTTTTAATTACTGCCAACTCTAGGGTTACTGCCAAGAATTTACCACATGCAAAATTACATTAAACAGGTGCTGATCCCAAAATACAAATAATGTAGGATTTTTTTTTTTTTTTTTTTAGAGATGGTAGCAAGACCACTGGCCAACAAAACACATTTCAAACATTAGTCCTTTATACAGTGTGGGATCTAGCCTAATCACCATTTTAAGAAATGGAGATGAAAAAACATTTAGGAATGGCCAGTGTCAACATTTTATTCCCACCACATACTGTGCCGCAGACAAAGATAAAAACAACTGCAACAGCAAAATCAAAATTAGCTTGTTGAGTCAGAAAGAGAGTCGTCAGTCAACTCTTTTGCCTATCTATGTAGAATTACAGTAGGTATACAAATGAAACACACACAAGATGTCATATTCAAGATAAAGCAGACAAATAATGAATGAGTTTAAAAAACATTACAGAATACTGTGTTTGTGTTATCGTGTAAATGTATTCTGGATGAGGGGTGTGATTTATGTTAGGACACAACATATTACAATGCAGGTGTAATGCACTTTGTTTTAGTTAGAACATGAGCTTCTGCATTCTGAACCATCTGCAATCTGCACTAATGTCTATTTGGAAGACCAGCAAATAAAGCACTAAAGTAATTGATTTTTTAGGCCACAAAAGAGTAAACTAAGCTGTCTGCATCAAAATGAAATCGCTGGATATCCAATAAACACTGGAAAAACACTGGAAATGGTTACTCAGTTCGTTGACTTTACCCCTTTCCCAGCCAAAAAAGAAATAACCTACAAAAAAAAAAAATCCAGTTCAGTCAGGCAATGTCCGGCCTTCCTGACTTGTATCTCGCATTGATTCGTTCTGAATACTTTAAACCCACCCCAACTACTAAGTGACAGCACATTCCTACATTTCTATTGGAGGATTGTAACACGCTTGCAAGATTTAAAACAAAGATGTTCTTGCTCGCAAGATTTAAGGCTATATTACAGTACAACGATAGAGAGTATTTACACGCTTGTGGAATTTAAAACAGAATTACAAATTGTGGCAAAATGTAAAAAAAAAGCCTAAACACACAAAAACTCCAGAATATGGCCATGACCATAAGGATTTCATTGTTGAAGACAGCAAAGAAAAGAAGGTACACATTGAAGTGTGCAAGTCCTGTCAAGTTAATACATAATGTGACAGAGGAAAAAAGACCAAGTATTTTGGAAATTATCAGAAAACAATAATTTCACACAGTATATAAAGAGCAAAAATCCTGAAAAAAAAAGATTTACATAAAAAAAACAAAAAAGAGAAGCCCTAATTAACCATTATGATTTGATACCACCCATGACTGGAATGATATACTTTCACTTAGCTTAAAGACTACAATTAACTTTGTAAATCAGTTAGCATGGATCATTTTTAAAATCTATCACAGCTGCCAAAAATGCATTTCATTTTGCTGCTCACAAACAGATGTTACAGCTGTTCTCACGTTGGCTCAAATGTAGTGTTAAGAATGTTGCCAGAGTCTCAATATTTCTTAAATTTGCACCAAGTGCTAGCAAATCAAATTTATTTCAAATATCAATACAAATATTTAAAAACATTAGTTTTTTGTTGTTCACAGATCTTTGCTTTGGTAACCTGTGGGGAAACATGTCAGTGAATAAAAACACGGACTTGAGAAAATAGTTGTGCAGCTGTGATAAAAACAGGTTCTCCAAACTAGCCTGCAAGCTTTTTCCAAAAAAACAAAAAAAAACAAAAAAAAAAACAAAGAGAACTCTTCCCAGTAAACTGCTTCTGGCTGTACTCTGCTTCTATCTCCCATGGCTGTTTTCTTTAAGCTATTGCTGTTTAAAAGATCAAACAAATCACATAAAAGAAAAACATTCCTCTCTTTTTTTTTTTTTTTTTTTTTTTTTTTTTTAAAAAGCCAGAAGCAATACTGGAGAGTGCATTGCGTCTCCTTTTTCAAGCAGCACTGGTTCAAATCTGCCAGAAAATTGCCTGTCAGGCTTGTCCTAAGCTTTCTGGGTATCATGAGCTCAATTATGTTTTAAGAAGTAAAGACCTTGGGTCATACTCAATTGATCTAAAAGGCAGCCAACTTTAATACAATCACTGTTTAAATAAAGTGCCCACAATTATGATAATAAAACATCTGACATTACACAGTCTCTTCATTATTATTATTTTTTTTTTTGTTATGTTTGGTAACCAGAACACCACCATTGGGTAAATCTGTACGTCATGTATAACACTGTCCACAACTGTCACAAAAATGCCTTGGAAAAATAATACTGTTTTAGAAATTGCAACACACTTCAATTAATGTTGCCCATAAATCAGTGAATTTTACTTTAAAGTCTTTTTTTTTTTCTTTCTTTCTTGCCTTATTTTGTGAAAGTCTTATTTTAATTTACCGCATGGAATGTCCAGAGAGATGTCAGAGGTGAAAGGTAACTAAAACCCAGAGATTCAGTATCAAATACTGGTTTTAGAAAAGCACTTAGAAGCCTTGACATGTGACAGTCATTGACAAGTAGTATTGTTAAAATACAAGGCAACATGATCCACGTAGGCCTTTTCAAGAATTAGTGTCTACAAAGTTACAACGGGACTTACCTGCAATCTGAACCAGTCAAGCCTCATGCCTCTGAAATCAAACACCTCCCCATCTTCAACTGAGAAAATAGATATACATTTATATATATATATATATATATATATATATATATATATATATATATATATATATATATATAAAAATTACATTCACTCAGGTTATAAAGCATAACACAATTTCTCATATATACCACGGATAATCTGAATCTGTTTACACAAGAAAAAAAAAAAAGACAATAAAAACTACACTGACCAGAATAGATATTAACCCGCTGTTAAACAGAAGTTTTGATCATCTTTGATTCTAATTACAGGACTGTACTGACATCTGCAGCATATAACAAACCTTGTTTTACACCGAGGGAAGTCATTGTGTTCACAAATGAAGACATGATGATTGACTCGTCTTCAGGGCAGACAGACAGATTCTGAAATAATAAAATGTAAATAAAATGTTTTACTTTTTGAAATGGCGTTTGGGGAATGATACAATAATACAATAAATAATATAAATTATATAAATAATAAAGCGTTGCCTATCACCACTTGTCAATATACATTTATATATTGTTTTAAAAAGCTCCAGTTGTGCTAGAGAACTACTTTTTAAGCATTACATCTTGTACCTCTCGCCTCAATCCTTACTCATTTCTCAAAAGTACTAAAGCAGGGTTTCCCAATCCTGGTCCTGGGAACCCACTGTGTCTGCTGGTTTTCATTCCAACTGAGTTCTCAATTATTTAATTAAACCCTTAATTGAACTGACAATGTGCTTAATTAGACCTTTTTACTTGTTTTCAGCTCTTAGACAGTTGCAGATTTCAGGTTAGCTATAACATTTTATAAGTAACTTTACAACTGAAAACAATAAAGGTCTAATTAAGCAAATGATCAGTTTCATTAAGGGTCTATTTAAGTAACTGAGAACTCAGCTGGAATGAAAACCAGTAGACACAGTGGGTCCCCAGGACCAGGATTGGGAAACCCTGTACTAAAGCACTTGCACCCCATCTAGTGGTTTTATATATATACACACACACACACACACACACAGATTTGCAGAAGTATTCACACCCCTGCAAAGTTTTCACATTTCGTTGGTACCTGAGCGTACTCCACGACGCTTTCAAATTAGACTTTACATGTAGAATCTACACAAACTACTCCACATTGATAAAGTTAAAAAAATGCATATACAATATAAATAAGTACGATTTACAGAGAAAAACAGATTAATCTCAGTTGCAAAGTATTCAATCAAGTATTGAAATTGGGATACTCAAATGCTTGGAAATTTTCTTGTATCCTTCTCCAGCTTTATGACAATAAATAATTTTCTACCTAAGGTCTTCAGATAGCTCTTTACTTTTTCCCATATTGACTTGCTGGTAATGACAGCAATCATCCTATGCTTAACCATTTTATACTCTAAGAATGTTCAACAATCTGGAATTTTCTAGACTTTAAGAAGGTTAAAGGTTAGGTTCTGCATTATCAGATTTAAATTTCACCTTGTAGACAATACTATCATAGCATCAAAGGGTATGAATACTTTTGAATTAGCATTTTTGGACTTTTGCAAAAAAATGCTGAAATAAATAATTGTAGACATCTATTTCTTGTAACTTTTTTTCCTCGTCCGCAAAAGCAAAACTTTTGCTACAAAAGATTTTTCTAAAATTCTTTGTTCGAGACATTTCTAGAAATTATAAATTTCCATTGGGGTATGTAAACTTTTGACTACAACTACAATTTACTTTATAACCACAACACATAGGGTTGAATTTAGCATATATCTTACCTGAACAAGTTCATTCAGTACAACAGCATCAAATCCAGATAAGTACTGCACATAATATCTCTGCATTACTGGTCCATATTTCCGCACATGTGCCCTCAGTTCTTCCATGTAAAATATCAATTCAGCAATATGTCTAAGAAAATAAATATGAGAACAAACTAACTGAGCACAATTCCTTTGAGCTAATCAAGATTGATTACCTTTGATTTACAGGATAAGTAAAACATCACAAGACAATGAATCCAAGGAATGATAACAAAATGTACAACATTGTTTTCAAAACAATTTTTTTTTTTGACATTCTGATTTAATTTTTTTTAACAATACCGGTATGTAACAATACGTAATTGAAAGAATAACTGTTGACTGTTCATAATATGGTACAGTGCATACTGTACTTAGCACATTACCTAAGTGGTAAAAATAATTAGATCATTTTGCAGACAGTAGTGTTTCAATACTTATGGTCGCCAATGTATACATACATTTACTCCCACTTACTTGTCTATGAAATCATCTGCACTTTTCTTCTGGATGTTATCAGCATGGCGAAGAAGCCAAATAATTTCATCTCGGGCAAAGGAAAGAGCCATAAATACAAAAAGTGCCTAGAAGAAATTAGGATTATTCTATTATATTTACCATAAATGGAGAATACATTACAAATGACTAATGACATTTATATTTGGATATAACATTTTGCCTGTAGATTTTCTACAGTCCTCTCTAGTTATTTTGAACATTGGAAATTTGGCAACCAACACTATTATTTCCATTTTATCAGATCAACAAAGTGCAACTTTTACACTACAAGCTGTTTTAATATACAAAATGGTAATGACTTCCTGACATGGGAAAGAAATGGACAACTGTACCTTTGGGCCCAATAATCCAGGTTGGTCAGCAAGAACTGTGGCTAGTTCTTTCAGCGCAGACCTTAAAAACTTGCGCCTTTCTCTGTGCATGGATCCACTTAAGGAATAATAATAAAATAATAATAAAAGATCTATAGCAGAGTACAGTCACATATATTACTGCTTCTACACTTGAAAGGCTTGCATATACTGATGACTACAATAACCATCTTTGTTTCTGGGAAAACAATATAATATGGAATTCTTTACTGGTATGTGTTTATACGGCTAATATATATATATATATATATATATATATAATATATATATATATATATATATATATATAATTACACACAAACACATAGATATATACATACACATTAGGGCTGTCAAGCGATTAAAAAAATTAATCGCGATTAATCTTGAGATTAAATTTTTTTTATATTGGTTAATCTTGGTTTTAATCGCATATTTAATTGACATAATTACTGCATCCATCTCATTCAAGTTTGTTTTATTATTATTATTAATTATTATTATTGTTATTATTATTATTATTATTATTATTTCAAAGTTCTTCTTACTACCTATGCCTTATATGGTCTTGTACCTTCTTATCTTCAAGATCTGCTGATCCCATATGTCCCTGGTTTAGTTATAATGTCCCTCATCTTTGGAACTTGCTCCCGATTCATATCGGGAATGCTAGCACAACTGAATCTTTTAACTCCTATTTGAAAACGTATTTGTTTGAGTCTGTTTATTTGTAGCTGGATTATACATTATAAATTTATTTTGTAAAGCGCCCTGGAATGCTTGCATGAAGAACGCTATATAAATGACATTTGTAATGTATTGTCGTTGTATTATTATTATAAATTATTATCATCATCATCACCAAAGAAACAACACAGCATAAAAAAAAAAAATGTTGTCCTATTTCTGGAATAATATTGTCGCCCCTTCTTTATAGTTGTATATTTATTTTTACAGAATTATCAGGAAAAACTCATTAGCTGGGAAATTGTTTGAACCAACTGTTAATCACAATTAAGTTTATTACTCACCTTAATGCATTTCAAATTATACTGTATATTTTCTTATAGGTTTACTTTGAAAGGGTATCCTGTACTGATTTTTTTTCTTTATTTTTTTTTTTTTTAAACAGCGATGAAAAACAAGTATTTGCTATTAATAACTTAATTGTCTAAATAACACAAAATAAAGCATTCACTGAGTAACGGATATATTCTCCTTAATTGTAAATACTGATAAATATAGATACATATATATAGATACACACACATATATATATATATATATATATATATATATATATATATATATATATATATACACACATATATATATACTGCGATCCTGAATTTCTAAAAGTGTACTCTGTCGAAACTGACAGGTTTCATTTATTGTTGTGTTGTTGCTAGAAAGTGTATTTTGAGAAGTACAAGCTTGTTTAGTACGCAGGTGGTGCTTCAGATTATACGTAGCCTATGTTTGTGATACTGAAAGTTTCAATTTGACTTTTAGTACTTGCAGTTATATGACTTTCTATGCAACCGCCGACTGCACTCATTGCGTTACATGCGCTCAAGTATATTAAAACGATGACACAGGAAATGACTTACAGTATGCTAAGAGGGTCAAGACAAAGGACTGTGATTAACGTGAGTTAACAAAATGAATCTCCATATATATTTTGATAATCCAGGGCTGGCAATTGGACGTGAAACAAGCAATGTGATTGGTCAAGCAAGTTCCAGCTGTCCGTATATCGATATTGCTTGTTCCACGTTACATTGCCAGCCCTGATTTATAAATACACACACACACATTAGACATTCTTTTTTTTTATCAAAAGCTACCCCAGTTTAGTCAGATTGTTATAAATATGTTATACATAAATATATTTTGGAAATACGTTTTGCTCTGTCTCAGAAAAAGATGACATCATCACAACAACTGTTCAATGCTCAGAATGCCTTAAGTTAAATTGTGACTTTAGAAATCATATATTATGTCCAGTTCTGAGCAAGTTCCAATGTCGGTTTTTTTTCTCTTCTAAATGATCAGTTCTACAGGTCTGTTTGTTAGAAGGCATATACAGACATTTATTCGTTTTGAATGCAACAAGATATACCAATATACTGGAAGGCATACTTACGCATGTGCTAAGGCAGCCTCTTTGCATTCTCTGATGTCAGTAATACGTTTGTTGTAGCTGAAACAAAAAAAAAAAAGAGAATACATCACAACATCAAACTTTCATTTTGCAGACAGTGAATGACATGATGCAAAGGGTCACTTCATGGGAGTTATATAACTAAATGACTTACCCTCTAATGTTCACAAATAAGTCTTCTGCAGATTTGTGAATATGGTAGACTTCATCTCTATAGAGGCAGAGGCAAGAGCTGCTTTGAAGGGCAAGCTTCCACAGACTAAGTGCGGCTGCATCCGTGTTCAGGACTCCATGACACAAAATAAACCCAACTAGGAGAAAAAAAAAAAATAGCTTTATTTGTAAAATATTGCTTAGTATTTCATGATCAAAGTAACATTGGATCTTTTCATGCAAAATATGTCTTGTTTGTTTTTAATCTATTTAAATTCACCACAGGGAGGCAGCACTGTGCCAAAGCACAGAAAACCGCACTATTTCTACCTACTCTTGCATCTGATGAAAATAAAATAGATTGGAGGGTATCAATTCATGAATAACATTTACTGTATGTATAATGTAGACTATTTATATTTGCAGACAGGTACATTCTACAGATATTTAATCTGACTGGACCACCTTGTGAACAATTAGGCTTTTATACACAAATGTATTCTGCTCCAGTTTACTTACTAGTTCAAACAAAGACTAGTATGAAGAACCAGGAATCTTAAAAGAAGATTTTACTTACAAACGATCCACTTCTCCATAGCATCCAGAGAAAGATATTCGCACGGCATCTGGAATGGAACAAAATGATTAGTCTTCGCTATAGAATCTCCATGCTAAAGTGTTAAAACACTCTGGATGGACAGCTTTAGAATGTATGCAATGAACCCCATTTTAATGGACAAACAGCTTCTGGGCCACTAAGGTTCATGAAATATCAGCATTTGTTTGACAATAAATAAGTCCAATAGTTACATACTGAACTAGCAGTGGTTTTGGAAATCAAGAAATGGAACAACTGTTTTATATTATTATATACAGAAACTTTACATTCCTGCTAGCTGAGGAAGACTGATGCCTCCAAACTGGGCAGCAATGTTACATTGAGAGCAAACTATTTAATAAATTAAGACTGAACAAAGCTGGAAACCTCAGCTAGTATATATGGCGAGGAAACATGTCTTACAGTGTCTGATTGAGCAGGGTTAAGCATTGTGCTCGGAGCGCTTATAAGACTGAGTAACTGGGCATTGCGCCACTGATCAGCGGAGAGATTTCGCCGAGGATACACCATCTGAAGTGAAAGCAATGCATCGGACAAGGCCTGCAAAAAAATTTAAAAAGTTGCTTTGACAAAGAAGTATTAAATACAGAGTACTAAAATGTGATTTTACATACTATACATATATTTTATGGATGACACAAATATCTAAATGACACAATGAAAAAAATAGTAAAGATTCAAATTTAAAATGTAATAAATCAAACATATATTTTATATAACCCTTAAATTCCAATTCCAGTTTGACATCACTTCATAACTAACTGTCATGGTTATTTACCTGATTACACATGAACTAGCACATTAATACAAACTTGTACAAAAGTTTAACAAACACATTACATACACAGGGCAGCTGGCTCTCTGAGCTAATATATATATATATATATATATATATATATATATATATATATATATATGCGCACATGAAGAGCGCTATATTCAAGCTCTTGCATATGTTCAAATTATTACTAAGCCTTTGCTGCACTGTGTAACATTATTTTGAAGATCTCGCAGATACCAAAAGGTTTTTACCTTGTTATGGGGCACAAATTCTTCCATCATCTTCTTCAAAGGATTTTCATAGTCAACAATCATCTGTCCAAGCCTGGGATACTCTCGGTCACTGGCCATTTGAAACAAAAAATAAATCTTTCTAATCTATCGATTAATCTAGACTTGATTTGGTTTTGATTCTTGTGTTAACACAAATGTATTTTGCAAAACTAAAGTAGTACACGCATGTGTGGAGGGTCTCAATCACATTCATATCTGTCAATTTTGTAAAAAGCAACATTTTCAAATGTTATCTGTAAGGTCATATGGAACCTAGGAGAATTAATAAAGTTTGGAGATGATTATTATACCCACTGGGCAAGGATATAAACAAATATTACCGATGTCAGTTCCATAAAAAAGCATGTCCCAAGGTCTAAATAAATAGCATATAGAACCACAAACACATACTTTATATAAAAAATAAATAAATAAAAAAAGATACATCCTTTCCTGGCATTACAAATAATAAAGCATAACAAAAAGAAAGATGCAGATGTTTTGTATGGTCAGGGGTTTAAACAATGTGGCAGTGAAACCTTTTTTTTTTTTTTTTGCCTTTGCCTTGACTAATCACCGGTTTTAAAATGCATGTAACATTAATAATTAGAACACGGAATAAAGTCTATACCTTGACCCATGTGTCATTTCATGAGCATAATTGTACAGTCCAATGATTGCTTTTCGTTCTTCAATCCGAGACAGCAGCATCATCAGTGTAGTGTAGACTACAATTAAATCTAGGTAGTTCTTGGTAAGATCAAAATTGACTGTCTGTAAGAAACAAGCAGAAGTTGAACAATCTGCAAACGTGTGTTAAGTATTTTATTGTAATTAAACTCAAACAACTTACAATGTCAAAGAAGACTTGGCAAGCATCAATAGTGTTCAACAGTTCCGAAACATGGTCCTTAAAGAAAAGGAAGAACATTTTCAGACAGAATCCTAGACATTAAGTGAGCCTGCATCTTTACAAGAAAACAAGGGAATATAAATTTCCAGAGCTTCAATTACATATTGGTGAATCAATGCATCAAATTAGAACCCAGTTTTAAGTCTCCTGTTGCCGATTTGCATTAAAATCTAGAGTATGTGAGATTGCGCTTCTTTTAGTGCTAGTACGGTAGATTAGCATGTTGCTAGGATACACACTTCAGTGCACCAATGAAGCGCCAGATCGACCGAGAATAAAATCCGCCCAAGTGTCAATCTTGATGTTGCACCAATTAGGAAAGCTACTTGGAGGCAATCGCCAAACCTGTTCCTTTTTTATAATATCCGCCCGTACTGTGGCACCAGAGCAGTCTGATACGCGATGGACTACTGATGATAAATTACTCAAATTAATGCATAAAAAAATATGCGTTTGGTGATATTTGTCACGTGACCGGTTATACATCTAACATATTATTAAACGTTTTAGCACTTCTTTAGAGTTTATACGTTTCAAATTCCCATCCCTAATATATACAGTATATATATACTACCAGTCAAAAGTATTAGAACACCCCCATTTTTCCAGTTTTTATTGAAATTTAAGCAGTTCAAGTCCAGTGAATAACCTGAAATGGTACAAAGGTAAGCAGTAAACTGCCAGAGGTTAAAAAGAAAAGTTTAGGTTACCAAAAACTGAAAAATAATGTACATTTCAGAGTTATACAAAAAGGCCTTTTTCAGGGAACAAGTAATGGGTTAACAACTTACAGCTGTTCTGCAGCAATGGAAGTAAATTAAGCCTTGAAAGTTGATGCTAACAATTCCTAGAGGTGTCCCAACTTTTGTTGATTACTTACAAACCCTCTGTCTGTATAAAAGCAGTGTTGGAACAGACTGTGTTACTACACCCTCTTATGCATTATTTGGACAGTATTGTACTGTAGGAAGTAGTATATTGCTCTCATAATGGCGAGAAAAAGGCAATTAACAAAAGGAAGACAGACAGACCATTATAACCCTTAAAAGTGTAGGTCTTTCCTTTAGAGAAATTGCAAAGAAAGCCAAGGTGTCAGTGAGTACAGTTTCCTACACCATCAAAAGGCACTTGGAAACTGGAGGAAACTCTGACAGGAAGAGGTCTGGCAGACCCAAAGCCACAACAGAATCAGAAGACAAGTTTCTGAGAGTCAACAGCTTGCGTGATAGGTGGCTCACAGGACAACAGCTTCAAGCACAGCTTAACACTGGTCGAAGTAAGCAAGTCTCAGTTTCAACTGTGAAGAGAAGACTTCGAGCTGCAGGTTTGACAGGTCTAGTGGCAGTAAGAAAGCCATTGCTAAGATGGCAAAATAAGAAAAAGAGGCTTGCCTGGGCCATGAAGCACCGCCAGTGGACTACTGAAGACTGGAAGAAGGTCTTATGGACCGATGAATCAAAATTTGAAATCTTCGGTTCATCACGCAAGGTTTTTGTACGCCGTCGAGTAGGCGAAAGGATGGTCCCTCGGTGTGTGACACCAACTGTCAAACATGGAGGAGGAAGCGTGATGGTCTGGGGCTCTTTTGCTGGATCCAGAGTCGGCGACTTGCACAGAGTGAGTGGCACCCTGAACCAAAACTGATACCACAGCGTTTTGCAGCGCCATGCAATACCCTCTGGTATACATCTAGTTGGTCAGGGGTTCATCCTACAGCAAGATAATGACCCAAAATATACCTCCAGGCTATGTCAGAACTACACATTTGTGGGAACTTCTGCAACAGTGTTGGGAAGAACTTTCCGAACAATATTTGATTTCCATTGTAGAAAGAATGCCACAAGTGTGTTCGGCTGTTATATCTGCAAAAGGTGGCTACTTTGATGAGTCAAAAATTTAGATTAAATTTTGTTAAACAAAACGATTCCATGATTTCTTTTTTATCTCCAATTGTTTATTTGTTCTATGCTTTAATTTCAGAGTACATTGAGACATTAAACTGCATAAATTTCAATAAAAACTGGAAAAATGGAGGTGTTCTAAAACTTTTGACCGGTAGTGTATATATACAGGATAGATATATATATATATATATACAGCTCTGGAAAAAATTAAGAGACCACTGCAAAATTATCAGTTTCTCTAGTTTTACTATTTATAGGTATGTGTTTGGGTAAAATGAACATTTTTGTTTTATTCTATAAACTACTGACAACATTTCTCCCAAATTCCAAATAAAAATATTGTCATTTAGAGCATTTATTTGCAGAAAATGACAACTGACTGTGCTGGCCATTCCATGATTTGAAGCCTACCGTCTTGTTCTTTTCTTCTAAGGTAGTTCTGACATAGCCTGGAGGTATGTTTTGGGTCATTATCTTGCTGTAGGATGAACCCCTGACCAACTAGATGTATACCAGAGGGTATTGCATGGCGCTGCAAAACGCTGTGGTATCAGTTTTGGTTCAGGGTGCCACTCACTCTGTGCAAGTCGCCGACTCTGGATCCAGCAAAAGAGCCCCAGACCATCACGCTTCCTCCTCCATGTTTGACAGTTGGTGTCACACACCGAGGAACCATCCTTTCACCTACTCGACGGCGTACAAAAACCTTGCGTGATGAACCGAAGATTTCAAATTTGGATTAATCGGTCCATAAGACCTTCTTCCAGTCTTCAGTAGTCCACTGGCGGTGCTTCATGGCCCAGGCAAGCCTCTTTGTCTTATTTTGCCATCTTAGCAATGGCTTTCTTACTGCCACTCGACCTGTCAATATATATATACACATACATATACAGTACTGTGCAAAAGTTTTAGGCAGGTGTGAAAAAATGCTGTAAAGTACGAATGCTTTCAAAAATAGACATGTTAATAGTTTAGATTTATCAATTAACAAAATGCAAAGTGAGTGAACAGAAGAAAAATCTACATCAAATCAATATTTGGTGTGACCACCCTTTGCCTTCAAAACAGCATCAATTCTTCTAGGTACACTTGCACACAGTTTTTAAAGGAACTCGGCAGGTAGGTTGGCCCAAACATCTTGGAGAACTAACCACAGTTCTTCTGTGGATTTAGGCAGCCTCAGTTGCTTCTCTCTCTCTTCATGTAATCCCAGACAGACTCGATGATGTTGAGATCAGGGCTCTGTGGGGGCCATACCATCACTTCCAGGACTCCTTGTTCTTCTTTACGCTGAAGATAGTTCTTAATGACTTTCGCTGTAAGTTTGGGGTCGTCGTCATGCTGCAGAATAAATTTGGGGCCAATCAGATGCCTCCCTGATGGTATTGCATGATGGATAAGTATCTGCCTGTACTTCTCAGCATTGAGGAGACCATTAATTCTGACCCAATCCCCAACTTTGCAGAAATACAGCCCCAAACTTGCAAGGAACCTCCACCATGCTTCACTGTTGCCTGCAGACACTCATTCGTGTACCGCTCTCCAGCCCTTCGGCGAACAAACTGCCTTCTGCTACAGCCAAATGTTGACTAAATGTTGACCAAATTTTGACTCATCAGTCCAGAGCACCTGCTGCCATTTTTCTGCACCCCAGTTCCTGTGTTAATTACTAGGAGCAGGATTTTCGTGCATAGTTGAGTCGCTTGGCCTTGTTTCCACGTCGGACGTATGGCTTTTTGGCCGCAAGTCTTCCATGAAGGCCACTTCTGACCAGGCTTCTCCGGACAGTAGATGGGTGTACCAGGGTCCCACTGTTTTCTGCCAATTCTGAGCTGATGGCACTGCTGGACATCTTCTGATTGCGAAGGGAAGTAAGCATGATGTGTCTTTCATCTGCTGCAGTAAGTTTCCTTGGCAGACCACTGCGTCTACGGTCCTCAACGTTGCCCGTTTCTTTGTGCTTCTTCAAAAGAGCTTGGACAGCACATCTGGATACCCCTGTCTGCCTTGAAATTTCTGCCTGGGAGAGACCTTGCTGATGCAGTATAAATACCTTGTGTCTTGTTGCTGTGCTCAGTCTTGCCATGGTGTATGACTTTTGACAGTAAACTGTCTTCAGCAACCTCACCTTGTTAGCTGAGTTTGGCTGTTCCTCACCCAGTTTTATTCCTCCTACACAGCTGTTTCTGTTTCAGTTAATGATTGTGTTTCAACCTACATATTGAATTGATGATCATTAGCACCTGTTTGGTATAATTGTTTAATCATACACCTGACTATATGCCTACAAAATCCCTGACTTTGTGCAAGTGTACCTAGAAGAATTGATGCTGTTTTGAAGGCAAAGGGTGGTCACACCAAATATGGATTTGATTTAGATTTTTCTTCTGTTCACTCACTTTGCATTTAGTTAACTGATAAATATAATCTATTAACATGTCTATTTTTGAAAGCATTCTTACTTTACAGCATTTTTTCACACCTGCCTAAAACTTTTGCACAGTACTGTATATATATAATCTTATTGTATTTAAAACTACTCTAGAAACAGACATGGTAGATTTTAAATATGCAAGTGCATGCTAAAATTGTACTTACCTTAAATTCCATGACATCAACAAAGGTGAAGTAATATAAAGCAAGGTTCTTTAGAATTTCTGACTTTTCTTTTTGTAGTTGTGCAAGCTGTTGCTGTAACATAAATATAGATACAGTAGTAAACAGGTGTGACCAGGATTATACTACAGCAGAAACAAACATATCAAGAGAGTTCATTTTAGCAATAGCCAAAAATTAACTTACAATTAAGTGCAGGTTTAGATTGTTGCAAAGACCATTAAACAAGTCACCAAATAAAAAGTGACCATTTCAGTATCGACTAGATCATTTTAACAAATAAGACACAAAGTATTTTCTCTTGGTATGCCGAGGTTGATGCGAGTAAAGTCTGAAGTAATGTAGACTAGATATTATGTATGTTTTGCTTCAGTAATTATAAGGTTTGAGTCGTGTTAGGCTATTTCACAAAGGCTTACCCCATCATTATTTAAGCACTTGCCAATTAACTATATTAAATGACCCTTAAAAGCACTGCAATTCCTGATGACAGAATATCCCCTTCAGTCACAATTGTTCAGTGAACTCTATGGAGTATTATAAAGTATATCATAAATTGTAAAGCTACCATTTTACAACTACAGTATACATGCAGTGACCGAAGGTGTGGGGGATTTTAAATGTAAAAATGCTTGTTATCTCAGAGATTTTATATGTGGTTGTTCTCAATCTTTGCTGCAAAAGTGGTTGAACAGAATTACCAGTAATGAGATGGGCACTCTTTAATGAATCAAGTTATAAAGATTCAAACTGTTGTACATCCTATATTTCTTGATTAAATATACTTGCCTCATTGTGTAATTGCGAGGAAGTTGTTGAAATATAATAGAAATAACTTTCCCTTTGTTAAAACATCAATACATGCGACAGTATATTAACAGTCTTGCATTAAAAGTGTTGAAGATCTATAGGTTTATTTTTTGCAGAGATGTTTTGGATATATATATATATATATATATATATATAGATATATATATATATATATATATAGATATATATATATATATATATATATATATATATATATATATATATATATATATATATATATATATATATATATATATTACATACATACATACACACACACACACAATTTTGTATGCATGGTACATTTAAGGCAGTTAATGATTAGAATTTATTTATAATTCACCATTTTTATATAGCTTGATATACATATATTTAGCTGGATGAAATGTAGGGTAAAGTGCACTGCCTTTTTGAATGTTTTAAAACTATAAAGCAAATCTTAAATGTGTTAGCTTCCGCATGCAACTGTGAAAAACGAGCGGCAAAATTTGCACTTATGCAAAAAAGACTGGTAAACTGTGCAATTGAAACAGAAAACCACCTTTTTTCAGAAAAGTCAGACCACTTTATTTTTTTAAAGGTTGGCTGTTTTCATTCTACTTTTACATGTGATGTGTAAATAGTTAAAAAGGAGTTTGGTAAAAATGCTTGTCAGGTTAAATTATTGATTTAGTGAACTGGCCTTGAAAGATCAAATGAACAGTTAAACCACACATGTTTGGGAAAAGTGTAAATGTTAGATTTACCAATGATCAATTGAACTTTCAGAAGCAGAAAAAAACAGTGCTGACATAACATAACCTATTTAACATTAAGGGTTTATATATTCTTATGGAACCAACAGTAGTAATTAGGCAAGATTAGCAAAATAATTATTTTCTAAAAAAAATAGCTGCTGAAGACAGAATGATGCAACCGACTAAAAGACTGTAAATACACCATAATACCTACCACCACCAGAAGGTATTCAATTAAATAGATTTCTTTAGTCTAGAATCTAAGAATTTTAGGTTATGCAATTCAGGGATTTAGTTTTTTTTTTAGTTCTTATTTTTCAAAGTCAATCTCAGAGCATAACAATTATTAGATATTGTATTATATAATATAGCTTTCATGTGACATTTTTCAGAGTTTCACTATTAGTCAGTGGTTAATTACTGGAATAGAAGGAAGGATGATCAGCTGAATGAATTGGTGATCTGAGATGTTAGGCTATGCTTTTAAATCTATGAATCCAAGAACAAGTTTGATAAATTTAAATATTACATTTTGTTTCAGAAACAGTTTTTACCTCAAATTAGTGTATAGTAAGTATATTCTTTTCATAATGAAGAAATTAATTTCAAATTACAGGTTGTTACCTTTGCAAAGAAAGAAAATGTATATATTGTTCTTGGATCTCCAATGATCAAGTATTGGAAATATGCAATATAAGTAACAAATTAGCTTAAACAAAAAAACAAAAAAAAAATATCCAAAAGTTCAAACTTACCAAAAGAATATCCAGAAAAAGCCAAGTTACGCATGCAAAATAAAATGTAGAACCAAAAACATAAAACAACACAGTAAGAGAAACTTAGACCAAGTTAAAAATGATGCAGCAGTAATGCATTCCAAATAAGCGGTTAAGTCATTAAAACACCTTTAAACAAAACATTTCACATACAAGCAAGCCAAACTGACTTATTGAAAATAGCAGACAATACAGTTTACACCAACAGAAATGCATCAAATGATTTTTTGAAAGATGTTCCTTTAAAACTGGGGTTACATTAGGGACTTTTTTAATGAATTGAAAACAAAAAACACTTGTTTTGGGGGGATACATCTATTTTGATAGAGAAAGAAATAGATTCATTTTTATTTCCTCGTTATCTGTCTGAATTGTGTTCTAAAAACGAAATCAGCTGCCGAGGTCAGGAATGAGGTAATTCAGAGTGGGTGTGTAAAAAGACTACACCCACATTCCAGGCCAAGTCACAGTGCTGTTCAAAACCTCAACATAACACAGCAGAGTTTGTTTAGCTATGGAGGATCATAGTCATAATCTGTGCGTTTTCAATTTCATTACTAAATGTGGGTATTTGTTTATTTTTTGTCACACACTGTACAGTAACTGACAATGTTGTTAAGACTCAAAGTAGTAATTATTAAGAATAACTAATACTAATAATATGGTTGGAATCAATAGTGCCCAGTGGGTCCACATTCTTAATGAAAAGTAGAAAAACATTAAATAAATACATAAAGAATAATAACAGAAATGTAACACAATAAAACTGATGAGGCTAGAGGTATGTACTGTAAATACAGTAGTCAGTACATAAAAACTCAGTTGTGTGTAATTTCTAACAAATACTGACTTCACATTTAACTAATGTTAAACTATAAAACTATTTGATTTATGCCTTTTAGAAAGGCACTGGTATGCCAGATCTATTGGAAATATCATAAATGATACAAGGTTGGGGCAAACACATTACAGGAAAACTTACAGTATACAATTAGCAGTGATTTAATTTTATATGTTGAAGAAACTTACCTGCTTACAAGTAAAAAAAATAGAAATATTTTCACAGCAAGGTACTTACTGCTATGGCACAGTGCTCAATCAAGCCATCCGGTAATTAAAGTTTACTCCACTGTAATATTGTATATTTGTACTACCACAAACAAATGTATGTCAACAGTAAGAAAATAGTAAAAGTTGTACATATTTATTAAACTTTGAATAATTGCTTACAGAAATAATACTGCCAAGCTCATTTATATGCTAATTCATTATATTCACAAGAAACTCAAGAGACTATACACATTGTAATGTACTTAAGCTGAAATGAAATTTGTATAGTACACATTAACCTGGTTACAATTTTATGGTGTAGCTCTTGTAGCATTAAAATCTATGCCTCTCCTCCTAATTAGCATCAGTACCATTTCACTGCACCCTACAATGTACACTGTAAAATAAATTGGCCAGAACAAAATACATATTTTATACTGCTTCTGCACTTAAAATATTGTTTTGTGCTAACTCTAGAGCAACTGTTCAGCTGTCACAGAAATTACAGTAGTGTTCCCTAATGTACATGGCAGTGTTCCTCATAGCCCACTATACACATTAATGAACAAGAAATATTACAATTTCCTTTTTTTTTTTTTACAAAAAACCAAACAAAACAAATATAGTCTTTTGTAGTAGTGCATAGAAGAGAGAGCAGTACCACACGTATTCCTCATAGTAGAGCACTCTAGTACCAATAGAAAAGTATGCTTATTTCACCACTTACATTGTTGTTGCGTGTTTCCACAGCCGGGAATTTTCTGACAATGAACTTGACAGCAGACTCAAGGTTTTTGTCTATAAGGTATGACGGCTTTGCTTTGGGGTCTCCACATGCCTAAAATAAGAGTAGAAATAATAAAAACAGATACAAATGCTACAGTAGGAATGCCTTTGTAAGCAAAGCTACTATTGTAGAGTAAAACACGGATTGGTTTTCAGTGGACAGGTGACAAGATGAGAAGGCAAGGTGCAGGGGTTTGTCACAGCTGGATATGCAATGGGAGAAAGAATAGAAATATGCTCTGCTACGGAAAGATGCTGTATGGGAAGTTTCAAAGCAGTTAGTGCAACACAGCGGAGGGTGAAAAGACTCAGTCCTATAGGAAGAAAAGGCGAGTTTTTAGTTTACTTTAAAAGTGCCAACACAAGGCTGTGATTATCTGAAACTTAATTCTGTAAAAAATTGGACAAAGGTGCAATTGAGGTAGGACTGTGCTTGGTTCATGGGATGCATGCATGTTGTGCTGTCTTGTGAAATAAATGTGTTTCTCTAACTACATTCCTTTCTTTTTCCCTCTAGTCCGCTTATATACCTGGCATCCAAATGAAGGATTAAAAAAAAAGTCAGGATTACTCACTGTAATAGTTTTACAGAAAACTCTATCAATCATGCAACACTAAAGCGGGAAGAAACACAGTATTCTCAATGTCTAAACCTGCTGCAAAAACACAGGTAAGGGAAGGGGGATAATATAAGACCAGGTCACACATCACATCACAGTGCAGTTCATGTTTACTCATTGTTTGTTAGTAAAGTTTGGCTGTTACCTAATTTAAAATACAAATTTTAAGATAGATGGATTTTATTTATAACCTCACCTTCACTTTGTCTAAAACTGCTACCTTACTGAAAATATTTTTCAAAATTGCCAGATTTATCTTAGCAAAACCACAGAAGGAAGAAAGAGAAGAAGAGGGAGAAAAAATAAATAAAATAAAAACCCTCAGGTCCTGTAGTATATTAATGCAGTCAGACTTAATGTCTAAATTACATAACTGAATTTATTAGAACTGATGTCATGTGGCGCTTCCATCCACAGTAATTATCCGGCTTAAACATTAACAGACTACAATACATCATTTCTTTATCAGCAACTAAAATAAAAGCAATTCAATGAAAGGTTTAGGAAAAGTTAAATTCTATAAAGGCAAATTTAAGTTTCAGTACTAAATTACCATTATTAAGCAAGTCACAGTGGTCTCTAAAGACCGTGTATTAATACTGTAGTTTTTGTCTTTTATACAGTTTATCACTGCATTTATATTTTTAGGTGCCCATAGAGATTACCAAATTCCTAGTTCCTCTTACAGGAATACTGTATGACACTCAGCTACTAAAGCCTGATTATGAGCAATCTCATGCATGAATTAAGCCATACATTTATTTTATATATTATATATATATATATATATATATATAATAATATATAAGGTAATATTATTGCTCAGTAATTTCTTTGTACCTTGTATATCCCTGATAAGACTTAACAATATAACAAGCTTACCATGGGGTTTACCTGGGACTGCTCATCTGTCAGGCAAAAGATAGGACTGTCTCAGCTCTATTTACAATGTGTTATTTAGATAAGAATCACATTTCCTCTTACTGAATAGCAGGCACTGCATTTCACAGGGTACAGTTGATTTGATCTGCCAATAGCCTTGAATTCTACTTCTAAAATTGTGAATTACAAAAGAGAGAGTTCATGGAATGTGATACTGGTCAGAAAGTGGGAGAGGAGAGGGGGGAGGGTTGGGGATTGGGGGTGGGAGGTGAAAAGCTTTGCAAACCTTCCAAACTTGTCCTTGCTGGGGAAGCATTGTAACAAAAAGAGAGAAAATTACACATAAACACAGGTTGCCAATATCTAACATGCATTTCTAATTTCAAACATTTAGCTTTGGGAACAAAAATTATATTTTTCAATTTACTAAACAAGGTCATTTACAAAGCACACATTTGCATATTATTTTGTTCCCACAGCTAACATACACACCATGCTATATTGATTATTGTGGCAGTTGTGTTTTTATGAATTCAATTCACGTTTCAGAGGTTCAGGTAGCATGTTTATTAGTAAAAGGATCAACACGTGCAAGTAAAACAAAAGGAGATCAATACGGTAGTTTCAGTCAAGGCCAATGAATATTTTACATACCTAAAGAAAAAATAAAGAATGTTCAAAGCATAAAAAAAACAAATTTATTTTCATATAGAAGTGAAGTTCACCATAAACAATGTCATGCCTCCAATTGGTATATCAATAGTTTGGCCAAATGTCTGTCAGTAAAGTTGAAATTATTGTTTCTAATGTTATGCAGTTTACTATGTCAATGCATAAGTTAACATAAATTATATCTAATATAGCAGTTACTCTGTCAGTTAAAGAGTAAGTAGCGGGGTTCTGAAAATACATGACGTTATACGTTCCCACGTGTTGCTACTATTTAAATAACGTACCTGCAATTTTTCTTTTCATTGGTAACATCCTGACAACTTTACACACTTATAACTTTCAAAGCTTTTCTCAAAATGGTCACTAGTGCACTGGGGTTTGAGATCTGTCCTCTAAATCACTGCAGGAAGCACGATTATAAAACAAAAAAAAACTTAAGTGCTCTGGCTTTTCTGTTCCGCACCGCATCATGGATCATTATTTGCTGTGTTACCTGTTTGACAATGTGGGCAATAATCCTTACACTATCAGTGCACTAGAGCAGCCATCAGTTTAAAGTTATAAGTGTAAAAAGTTTTCAGGATGTTAACAGTGAAAAGACACATTACAAGTACGTTATTTTTCGGACCCCACTACTTACTCTAAATAACACAAATACTGTAGTAGGCTACAGTACCAGTAATAAAAGTTAACTACCCAAATCTTTTACATACAACTATGGAACTATAGGCAATACTGATGTGATTTCAATTGTAAGGAAGCTGTCAGATATAACAAAAGAATACCCTATTAGAAGCTATAATACGAGTATTGTACTGTACCTACTATCACCTACTTGTGTCTCACACTTACATAATTCTAAAAACTGAAACATCTAGGGCCCTACTTAGCAACATTCGCAAACCCCTAAGGCAATCGCAAAAAACTTTTGGGGACAGTTTGCGCACCAGAATCAGGTGCATATGTGGTTAAACAGACTTTGCCCACCTATGTGATTTAGCAACACATGTTTTTGTACCCACACGGCAAGTTAGCGTCAGCGCTTGACATGGGCTGAACTTGGGGAGTGTCCTCATTTAAATACAAATGTAGCGATTTAGCAAACCATCAACAGCATTAGTGTTTGCATTTCAGTATGTGAAAACCAGGTCTAAGCTGTGCGCAAATTACATGGTCGACTATAAATACTGGTGAAACTACCTGGGAAGCAGGCAAAGAGAGAGAGAGTGACAATAATTGTAACAATTGTAAGTCGCTAAGAAATAAATACAATTATTATTATTATTATTATTATTATTATTATTATTATTATTATTGCTACATGGCCAGACAAAGAGTGGAGGAGGAGACGTTCCCAAATATTTAAAAGTTATCTGTCTTTTCTGAGCCTGTCTGACACAAAATGTATGCAGCAATTTCGCCTCTACAGACAAACAATCACCGACATCTGCCAACTGCTTCAGGTTGACCTGGAAGGACACGTGGGGAGAGCACATTGTTTGCTTGTAGTGCTAAAGTACACGTACCAACACAGAATAGGCACGTCTATATAAATCGTAAGGGGGCCTATTCTGTCAACGTGCAAGTAGTGTGTGATCTGTGATGCAAACAACTACATCACAAATGTGTATGCAAACTGTGGTTACTCAGCCCCATGACTTGTTTATCAACGTAATTCGCAGGTGGCAGCTGCGTTTCAGCAGTATGACAGTCTGAGAGGCTGGCTGATAGGGGACAACGGCTATCCACTGAAGCGGTGGCACTACTCAACCCCACGACCCCTGCCAGAGGTATAATCGTACCTCTAAATGTGCTTGTACTGTAGCTGAGCGAACATTTGGAATCCTCAAAATGTGATTCCGATGTTTGAATGTCTGTGGCAGAACACAACAGAAGGTTAAGCAATATCTTCCTGGCTTCTTGTGTTTTACACAACATAGTTCTCCGTAACGGACGTTGAACTTACAAAGGAACGATTACAGGGTTTGAAGGAAGCAGACGCTGAACTTGAAACAGTGTTGGAGGTTGCAGATGCTGCAAGTGCCAGGCAGGTCAGACAAAGCCTTTTAGACAGGGGTTCATAGGTACGCATGCGGACCAATAAAGAAATGCAGACTTTGTTATTGTTGTATAAGACGCAAATGCGTACCATGAGTATATATTTTTTTTAACAGGAAAGCATTTATAATAAAGGCGAGTGACGGTCCTCACGGTTCAAAGGTGAGCTATACGTGCCTAACTTACGTATAACTCCTGATTCTAAATTTTTCGCTCGCTCGCTCAGCAATTGAAACAGAAAAAGAAATATTTATGTAACTTAATTTTGCTTATAGATTACTTTTTTAATTGTGGAAGTATTCACTAGTCCTCCCCAGACTCCTAATAAATGTAGCCTTGCTTGAGGCGCATCTGTCTTCTTCCTTCTTTATTTTTTGGTTTCAAAATACCCTCCGTTCGCAATCGCAGACGCACAGGTCCTTTTAAAGAGAATGTTGAATCCTTATTAGTTGTAACCTTACTCCCCCACTGTGCTTTGATTGGCTGGGCGCATGATTCGCTATTTGATGTGCGTTAGCCCACGCATGAGACCCGACTTCTAAACTATGGGAAGACAAATTTCACCACAACCCAGGAAATAAATTAGGCCTACATTTAAATACACAGACCTCTGCGGTTTCCAAACTGCAGGATGCAAAATTCCATATTTTTACAACTGATTTTAATAAACACCAATTATATTAGCCTTTGGTCTGCACACCGGGTACTTGGATGAATTTTATGTAGTTTATTTAGTTTTCACTGAGCAATCCTTTGCTATCAAAAAAATAATCAAGGACACTAAATAGAATGTGTAAATAAATAAATAAATAAAAATAATAGACATTGAAAAAAAAAAAGACTTGTCGAAAGATTTTTTTTTAGAATTGATTTAAAAATCCACTAAAAACAAGATTTTTTTTAGTATAGACTAGCAAAAGAGGATTTGACAACTGTTTTTATTATTTTAGGTCTAACCCCTATTATCTGGACAGTCCCCTGGTAACCTGTTATGTTGTACCTTTATGTCCAGTATACACAGTACAGCACTGAATGTTATATATTAAAAGATATCTAAACTATTGGACAAGTTTGTATAATTTAATGTTGTACTGATTATATTGATTATTGGACATTGCAGTTTAAAACAGTCAAATCATTCCACAAGTAATAGTCACAACTCACAATTGCATCTGTGGTCCCTGAATGACTGTCATCAAACCACCGATAGTTTCTTTTTATACCACAACATTTGCATGAATGGCTAACACAGTTTTCAGGTTCAAATAACTATATTAATACTGTAGCCAGCTTCTTCATGAGGCTTTGTTGTTTTAATGACATTTTGAAACTCCTAACAGCATAGTCAGTGATTGTTAACAATATAGAATTGGAATTTTAAATCCATACTGTGGCTAACTGGAGCGGAATCTAACACAGTCTTCCTGGTGGCTATTTGCTGAACAGATGACCTTATGGATACAGATTAGGGGAAAATTAGAATAGTAAAAACATGTAATTTTAAGCAACAAAATGTTATACAAAGTTCTTAAAGCAGTGTGTTCAAAAGACGATTATTAATTGCTAAAAAAATCAAAACATAGTTGAAAATATACAGTAAAGCTACAGTATACAATACATGCCTTTAAAGTCTGCTTTGTAGTCATGCAAACGTTTCCAGAGGTGGTTCTTTGCCAGAATAACAATGTTTAGAGATTTTTAGAGTGAAATCTTTCATTAAGGCCTGCAAGAACAGCATCATGTCAGAAATATTGCGTTTTTATAAATGAGACTGCTTAAATTAAAAAAAAAAAAAATGTATCATTGGTATTTTAATGCTCTAAAAATTACTTTGTTCGTTAGTCAAAATGTATTATTGTTGGTCCTATTTTCCATGTGGGTACTCATTCAGCCACTAGGCATTTGTTAATGCAATTTATATTTTAAAGTGGCAATGTTCCACAATCATGTTGTTAAAATACAATTTTTGATGACATAATTTTACCTTCCTGTCCTGCTTTATACAGTAATACACAGCTTGTTGGCTTACCAATATATTTAGTTTCAGGTGCAGGCACACAAGCTTCCTCCCTCCTTGAAGCCTTGCCTTGCCACTCCACTGCTTGTAGCAGCAGGTTACATGTGGCCAACACCCTTGACTGTAGTTCAGGGAAGCTGTATATTGTACTTTGTAATAACACATTTTTGGGCAGTTATGTTATTATTATTTTTTTATTTGACAGACGCCTTTATGCAAGGCCCCTTACAGGTGTTACAGGGCAGTACACAGTTACAATACAAGATCTATATTTAAATACAGTATGGTTTACAGTAATAAAGAATAATAATAATAATAATAATAATAATATGCAAATTAGACTACTAAAATTTCTGCTGGAGGTGTGAATACATATAGGCAGTGTGGCATCTGTGGGTTTTCCCAAATTCACAGCTGTTCACTGGGTATATAAATGGGCAGCAAGGATCAAAGTTAGACAAACCTGCTAAAACAGATAATCCCCCAGGTCTTATAGCAAAACCAATTGACCAATGTCATCCAGATCTTTAACCCACCTGGGCAATGTAATGATTAAGCGATAAGCTACTGTACTGTAAATAAGGGTGGCACAGTGGTTCTACGACTCAATCAGCGTTTCCATTAACTTGTAAATACCCATCAAGAGACGGTTTCAAAAGCTAGTTGACGGTGACGAGCAGTTTTTCCTAGCGGAAACACTACCTAATACTCTTTCGTTTTCAAACCCATGTCAGTCACAGGCTTAAGTCCTCACAGACCAAATTAGTCACAAGTACTAATCACATGAGGAAAAAGAAAACAGGAAGGGCAGCACCAAATTACTCCTGGACACTAACATTAAATCCAAAGCGAAAGGCCCTTTTAGCAATGTTTAAGTCAGCCATCTTCAAGGGTAAATTAACTAAGGCTTTAAAAACACCTCTCATTCGTATAACAACTTTCTTACAAGTAACTTATTTTGCTGTGGATGCTTACAGTAATTTCCCAGACTTTATTTTCACTTGGACTGCATTGTGAAGTTCACTTAACCAGCATCCACACTGTATACAGTACTCAACTCACTCCCTGAACTCCCTTTGCTGTACATAGGACTTACCTATGCTACACAGTGAATCTATGGTGTTGTGGCATGAGAAACGGGATTTCCCCCAATTCAAAATGTAGGGCCTAAATCAAATCTCCAGGCCGAATGTACGGAAAATTAAGTTATTATGCTCATAGGTAAGAACATTTGTTTTTAAAATCCTAGGTTATTACCCCTTTTGGAAAACTATAATTTCCTTGAAAGAAACATTTAACACAAATGTTTAAAATCTTTTAAACTTTTTGTGTACATTTAAAAAAAAAAAACTTTTATAAATTCTTTTTTTTTATTTTAAGAAATAAGTAACAATTCTATGGGAAAATACGTATCCATCTGCTGACTCCTTTGTTTAAGCCCAAAAAGCCACTGTATTGTGATGTATGATAGGCCTACATAAAATTACTGTCTAAATAACCCACCCCTATCTGACACCTTATTAAAATGTAACCATCACTTACTGTACCCAACTTCAAAATCAGTCTGTATTGTGAACCTACCACTGAAAATGTTTCACAAACACTGACTGGTGATCACCAGTATCACAGCTGAGCAATACAGACCCAGGTTATGATCTCCATCACACCCAAAGTAATGCCTGAAAATATATGTTATTGCAAATATATATATATATCTTATTTTAGTAGAATGTAACAAATACATTATACTAAAATAAAATAAAACCTACAAAAACACCATATCAATATAATTCTCTTATGCTGTATTCTCTTCAGCCCACCCACCCCCCAAAGCAAAGCATAGCTACATTTTGCAACTTACTTTTCACTCAATTGCATAGTAGTTTGACTCAGGCAAAGTTTTAGTCTAAATAACCACAGCTGAAGCAGAAAAGCACAAAAGCACAAGATATCCTTATCTGCATTAAAAATTGTTACTGCTTGAATTCCCGTGTTTGCACCAGTGTCAGTTAAATGGCTTACATACAGTATGTACCAAACATCCTGCCCAAAATACTAATTACAACTTACAACTTAATATGGTTTAATATTGATGAATTTCAATTGTCTAATTATATATACAGCTGACAAAGTACAGTAAGGGCAGTCTGAAAAACTCTGGAAGGCTCTGAAATCCTAACTTTCGGTGATTTAGTATGCTGGGTGGCATGTTAATTTCTAACGATGACAGTATCGTCCACAAACTATCAGTTACTGTTATGTAGTGATAACATTCTTCAACAGCAGTAAATTACTGGTCCATAAATACATAAAATTATTGTAAAAAGACTAATAAAAAAGTGTAATGTATAGGTAGTTTTGATAATCGAAGACAAAAAATGCAATACAAATTAAGACTGTAATCACAGCAAACGTCAACATCTTTCTAAAATAAAGATGTACTTTAACTACCATCGGAGTGCACCATGCACTGATCACTCTCTGGTACAGTATGGTGGTTGTTATCCTAAATATAAGGCTTTACTACATAAATGCGCAGAAGAATGCACTAACAAGTAGATCCGATTGTAGGCTACCCAAAGATACGTTTAAGAACATATATACATATACATACACACACACACGTATATATATATATATATATATATATTTATATATATATATATATATATATATATATATATATACACACACACACACATAAAATACAATATAAAAATGAATTGTAAACATTTGTATCTGTTTTTCACAGGCTGCCTGTATGTTATCAAAAATACTATTTTCAGGGCCTTGGCTGCATTTCTTCCCGTCCACATCCCATTCCTAAATCCAGTCTCTGCACAGTCATGTTTCATGCTATGGCTCCCAATCGTCTTAAACAAAACGCTAATTAATATTCCCGAAATCATTATTTCACTGAGGGGAAGTGTGTTCGTTTCCCCTCCACCTCACCTTTTTGATGTTGTAGATGCGGGTGAGCATGCCGATGCCCCTGTCGTTCAGGATGGTCAGTTTCTCCGCCAGCTTTTGCTGGCTAGGCTGCAGCACTCCCCGCGACATCGTGCCTGCTTAGTGTTTTACAAAAAACGACCCTTTAAATGTTTTTTCTGTAGTGTATAAATTAGGAATTTATATTAACTGTCGCGATTTAGTGTTTAAATCTTCCCATATTATGGGTAAACAGCCTGTCAAACCCCCTTACTCTCCTTCCAGCGTCTCCCTGTTTTCCCTAGGTGTTGCCCTGACTCAAAACGAGGCCGTTTCCTGCAACACCGACGCACATCACGTGACATTGCTGTGCGCTGGGGCTATTCTGTCTGTATAATGCAGAATTGTTAAGGGTTTGGTACAGGTTTCAATTGCATCCTCTTTTGTTTATTATTTTAATACACAATTGAATGCAACTGGCATAAAACAAATCCTAATTCACCTTGAAAGTATCACCAGTGTATGACCCCATACAACAAGCATGCTGATTAAATATGTGTGGTTCGTTTGCTTCTGTTCTGGTGTTCTGCACACACACACATGGCAAGCGTCAGCATGAGTTCATACACAGAGAAACAAAACAGTGCCGACGCTATAGAAGCCATTTAATTTAATCTCATTTTGAGGATTTTGCTAATTTCACATGTAAGTATATATATATATATATATATATATATATATATATATATATATATATATATATGTTCTTCTTCGTCTTATTATTATTATTGTCACGTGGCAATGTTAAATGACGTTTCACATGTACAGTTCTGGACACAATCATTCAGGAACATTAATTTAAAGAACAAAAACTGGCCTCCCAGCAACTAGGTGGTGCTGTTCTGAACCGAACTTATTCGAAGGGTTAAACACGAAGGGTTAAACTTTTGTTTTTTGTTGTCAGTGCTGCTTCAGATACTAGCGCTACAATACAGTGGACGTCAAGTATACATTTAAGTGTGGTCAGAGAAGAGCACCTGTTTGGAGCTTTTGGGATTTTTGTAAACATTTTTGTTGTTGTTGTTGTTACCTTGCAATTGTTACTGTATGTGATGCATTCACTTGCACAGGAAATACAGTCTTTTTCAAAGAACGCTCTGAGGAAGCAATGCACCAGGGTAACCACTTTAACTGGAAAGAGAATTATAGAAACGTGGAAAGATTCCAAAGTCCAGGCTGTGGAAGAAGCAGCGCAGCCCGAGGGAGCTTGTGGATATGTCCAGGATCTCAGCTTGGACCTGCAAATTGGAGTTATAAAGCCCTGGCTACTAATTGGTGAGATAAAAGTGTAATTGTTCAGCCTTGGTTTAAGCTTTAGAAATCTGTCATATTTATTATTACGCCATTCTTCATCGAAAATGAATACACAATGTACAGTAATTATTGTCTTGTATTACAGCTGTATTACAGCAGGGATGGAAATAAGTCTTCCATTGCATAGCAGTTTGATCCATTCCTGGTTTTACTAGGAGTTTATTGCTACCTATACACTGGAGCTAATCAGGCTCATTTTAAAACCTGGAATGGGTGAAACTGCTATGCAATGGGAGACTTATTTCCTTCCCTGTATTACAGTAACACTCAGTGTTAAACCAATATTGACACATTTTAAAACGCAAAATATGTAAAGTGAGCATAGTTTGCCTGACAAGCATTTAATCTCAGATATGACAAGTGTATTAAGTCCTACAGAATTCTGTGTAATACCAAATTGTTTTTATATTATTATTGGTAATTCAAATGCAGTTACATATACGTGATGTATTTGATTGAATTCTTCATTATTGTTAGAAATATGAAAGATGCACACAAATTAATTAATTAATATACCCTTTCTCTTCTAGCCTCACAAGACGTTGCTCAGGATTTTGAGACTTTGAAAAAATTTAAGGTAAAAATGTACATAGAATATATAATGTTAGCACTGCCAACTGCTTATAGTAAATCTTTAAATAATAGCTGGTTTCACAAGTGTGATATTTTTTACAAGAAGTTGAATTGTGTTACTTTTTTGTTTTGTTTTAGGTTTCACATGTACTAAATGTTGCATTTGGAGTTGAAAACACATTTCCAGAGCAGTTTGTTTATAAAGCGATTTCTATATGGGATCTTCCGGACACTGATATAACATCATTTTTTCAAGACTGCTTCAGGTTTATAGAGAAAGCCAAGGCACAGGTAAATGCTGTACTAGGAATTTGGAATATGTGTGTCATTGACAGGCCATTTAGTACAAATCAGTCACCAAGTTATTCTGCCCGGCTTTTATTTTGCTGATCTGTGTTGACTTATAAACTAAACATCTTTGATCTCTAGATGGTGTGTTCATCATAGCTTCAAAAACTAGCCAAAATGTAAATCTAGCCAAATGTTTGTCTATTTCCCTTTGTTGTTTAAGTTTTACTATTTTTGATTGTGTGTTTTTGAAGTTACGTATATGGACGAATACACTGTCTTCGAGGTCAGAAATGATAATATATACCTTTAGGACAACACAGAACTAGTTGTTGTCAAATTATTAGTAGTAAAAAGTAAATGCCATATACCAGAGATTTAAAAAAATGAATGAACATCAAAATCATTCTAAACTGCAGATACCATTCAGCAGAAAAGGAATTGCTGTAGCCTATATGTTTAACATTGGAGTGGGTCTTTTATTTGATAATTTTGTTTCAGTTGACAAATGTTTCAACAAGGAGAGATGTTTTATGTAGATTTTATGATTGACTTTGACAGATCAGTTTACTTGATGCAGCAGAATCCACACCAAACCTGATTCTCTGTATCGTCTATGCATCAAAATTATTCATACTTATCTTGTCAAAGCAATTAGATAACATGTTTTTTTCTTAAATACTTTACTCTGTCGCCACAATTAACTATTGTTTCAGATAAAATTATCTGGTAGTTGACTAGATTGTGGATATGATAAAAGAAAGACAAGTACAGCAGTGAAAGATAAGTACAGCAGTGCTAAGTAATGCATTTATTCATAAAGCTGCACTGTGCTCTAACAATCTGAAGTGTTACAGAACACTCTGCAGTGTTTACAAGAAAGATGTTACTTTTTAATACTTTTTAAAAAAAAATTAGTAGTTGCCAATTGTTTTTTTTATCATTTTTTTCTCCCAATTTGGAATATCCAATTATTATCCCCTGTGTTTTAATTTTCCAGAATGGAGTTGTGCTTGTTCATTGCAATGCTGGAGTATCCCGCTCTGCCTCAATAGTCATCGGATACCTGATGTCCACTGAATACCTGCATTTTGATGATGCTTTTTCATTAGTGAAGAATGCCAGACCTGCTATTTGTCCAAATCCAGGCTTTATGGAGCAGTTAAGGAAATACAAACCATGCGATGGAAGTCAGTTCAATGGAAATGTAGATCCCTGAAATAGTGTACAAGGACTCAGGGTTACATGGTATAATACATACAACACAGTTTACAACATAAATCTTTATTTATAAGTATTCATTTAGGCTGCCTCTGCTGATGGTGCTTTTTATTTTTCCAGCAGTTATATTTTAATCTGTGATCTAGAATTATATTAATATAATTATCTCAAGTGTAGCGTTTATTAAATTACTAGACATACCGTTTAACCTCACAATACAGTTTGTCTCGAAAAGCTAATGAACAATCAGAGAAGGTATACAGAAAATGTAACCTTTCTATTTTATAAAGTGGTTTTCCAATTTATATATTTCACTCACCAGTCTACTACAGTGCATGCTTTTTGATTACCGCTGTTCTGTATTATGTCAAGCTATTTAAAATACTTGATTTCAGTGACGAGGCATAGTTACTGGAACATTTTATATTGAGTGTATAATGCTCACCTGTACACATTTCTGTAGATCCGTTGTCTTGGTATGGATTATACTTACCTGATCATGGTATTATTTGTGATTCTCTTTGCTTAAAACTCCCATGGCCCAATTTTCAAGCAAGTGCAATGGCATGGACAGGAATAAAACACTTTAAAAAATATACAACTAGTAAGAAACTACTAATAACAATAATTGGCTGGCCTTTGTCTACTAAGTAGTTTTTTGCAAGTATAATATCATTTTTTTATTCCTTTCTGAAAATGTCCCTTTGTCTTTGCACTTTTCTCAAAATAGAAGAATGTAAGCATATTCTTACTTCAGTAATACAATTACTCAACAATACTTGTGATTCTAGCTTAAAGCTAGTAGCATTGGTGTTGACAAGGACAAGATGAGCAAAAAGAAAACAAGGACAGGATAAGCCTTTGCTTTTTCTTTATAAGTGGTACATTAATCATGCAAGCTTACATTTTGAATAGCATTCAAGTCCCTAAAGTAAAGTGCAGGCTCTGATTTGCCCTAATCTCAGACTATCTTACGTAACGTTAGGTATTGGGGTCTGTGAAACCAGACAAATATGTATTTAATTTTTTTTGTTTTTGTTTAAGTCTTAAAAGAAAAGTGTCTCATAAGGTGCAGATCAGGAATATTTGAAGTTTCCCAGCTAGTACTGGTGCAGTGCTGCATATTCTCATAAACACGCAGCTGTGTGCAGAAAATGTGAAATTGCTTTTGTTGTAATATACATTACCGCAATTAAATATTACCACAAAATGGAAGATATTATTAAAGCACTTTACTCCAGTTTTTAATTAACTGATAACCTAGAACCAAACATCTTAAGTACTGGTATAAATGGCATTTTAATCCTTCTAAAGATTTCTGCTTCTGTTTTGTAAATATTGAAATATATTGTATACAGTCAGTACTCGGTTATCCGTTACCCAGATACACGTCAGTCGCGTTTTACCGCCCTTGTATTAAGAATAAAATCAATCCCCATTATATATATATATATATATATATATATGTAACAAATGAATGCACTTAGCCGTCACACGTGATTTCTGACTCCGTCACCAGTTTTCTGATACAAAGCCCATCTCTTCAATGTTACAATTTATCTGAATATCCGTCAAAGCCCACATTTTAAATTTTTTTTTTTAAAAATTAAAAAAAATCTCTCTAATGCCAAATCAGTCTGTCTTATATTGTGCAGTCACACAATGCTTCCTCCAGTTTCACCTGACGAAAATGCAGCCAAAACAAAGCAAATGAGACAAGCTACTGTAATGTAACAGTTAATCATTAAAACCGTTTTAGATTCTTTGATGTATTTTTTTTTTTATCTGTGATCTTTAGTTGCTTTTGCGCATTTTCATTTGCAATTTTGTATACTAACTGGATACTGTTTTAATTCTGAAAACTGTTGTTGATTTTTTTTTTTTTTTTTACTATTATTATTTTTTAAATCTTTTTGTTTTGCTAAATTGCTTTGCCTTTTACATTTTACGCAGTTCTGTACATGGGTAACGTTTAGATTTCATATTGCTGTTACTTCATTAATGGAACATTTTACATACTGCTACAATACGTACCGGATTTAAAAGTATGTACTGTATTGCAGTTAACGTGTCGTCTCTAGTTTTGGCAAGTGATATTTTCAGAATCATATCATTCTGAATTAAAATACTTCTGTTGAAAATATACTACTGTACCAACAAAGCCAATACAGTACATCTAAATGGAAGCCTACTTATTTTAAAACAGTCCTTTCAGCTATGTATTTTTGATATTGTATTTTTTTTTGTTTGTTTTGTTTTTTTGTATTCCCTAAAAAACAGACATGGGTCAGAACGGGCCAAAATGAAATAATCAGATATAAGAACATAAGAACAAACGAGAGGAGGCCATTCGGCCCATCTTGTTCGTTTGGTTGTTAGTAGCTTATTGATCCCAGAATATGGTCCAGTGATTAAAGAAAAGGGCTTGTAACCAGGATGTCCCTGGTTCAAATCCCACCTCAGCCACTGACTCATTGTGTGACCCTGAGCAAGTCACTTAACCTTTTAATGCTCCGTCTTTAGGGTGAGATGTAATTGGAAGTGACTCTGCAGCTGATGCATAGTTCACACACCCTAATCTCTGTAAGTCACCTTGGATAAAGGCATCTGCTAAATAAACAAATAATAATAATAATAATAATAAAAGCAGCTTGTTGAAGGATCCCAGGGTGTCAGCTTCAACAGCAACATGCGTCACACACGTTTAAAGACTGGAGTAAATGCTTTGGATATATGTCGCTATGTTTCTTCTAGTGGTCAACAGCTGTAAACATAACACTGAAATATATACATTTATTTTCAGTAGTTGTTTACCCACCACACAAAATATTGATTTCATGTGGTCAGTACCTGTATATTGCTTATAAGACACATTATAAGCATTACAAAATAACAATATCTAAAAACTGCTCTGAATTGTTAAATATAGGACTTAAGAAAATTAACCCAGGGAACTGCTGACCCCCCTACAGTATGTCCCAGCTCATACTTGGTGCTTTATTGTCACAAAATAAATCATTATTTATAGGTCCACATCCAGTCATCAACAAGAAACATACACAAACACAAAAATATCAATACAGTGGGGCGGGCCCATCATTAGAATAAAGGGACATTTTTTTCAGAAGGAACACTGCTGCACCCTGCTGGGGAAACTAGTTAACTGTTAATAACTTCACAGGGTGGTTGAACATTACACGTATTGTAATACACAGTTTTATTACATTTTTTTGTCATTCTTGTAACACACGTGTAAACTAAAGGAATGCTTCATTTATACACTGACTAGCATAAAAACTCCCACAGCACAATATATCACTCATTATACAGCACTGGAGGTTAAAAGCACTGGAGGCTTGCCTGGTTTCAAGGCAGTATTAATGACTCTTTTAGGTTGTTTATAAAATATGCCAGGTCAGTAGTTCATTTTTGCATGCATTTAATTCCATGCCTTGTAGATTTTACTGTACAGTTGGGAAAGGAAAACACAATGTGGCTTCCACATGTCTCATAGTAAATATGATAGGAATTGAACCTCTGCTATTTTCTTTGTGGTGCCCATTCCCTCCCTTTTAGCTTCATGTTTTCATAAACGTCTTGTTCACTGTGGTTTCCTTGAGTCTAATGCAGGGGTGCCCAATCCTGGTCCTGGAGGGCCGGTGTCCCTCCTGGTTTTTGTTCCAACTGTACACTAAATTGCTTAATTTGACCAATTAAGCTTCTAATAAGTGCTTGATTGGTCCAATTAAGTAATTTAGGGGGCAGTTGGAACAAAAGCCAGGAGGACACCGGCCCTCCAGGACCAGAATTGGGCACCCCTGGTCTAATGCATCAGCAGTATGTTGTAGAGATAGTCCCTCTGAATAATGGTGAATTTCTACAAGTAAAAATGTACAGTTTATTCAGTAGTGAAGAGCTAAGGTTTGTGCCTAAAGGACTTTTCTGACCCTGCATGAACTCACATAATACACACATTCTAGCAGTGTGGTGATGTTTTGACCTTGACACAAGCACTGACAGGCTGAGGCTAGAGGGAACGTTCACCTATCTCTGGAGTGGTGCATAACACCACCAGATCTGTCGAAGAAATCTGTATTGAATAGTCAGGTTTCTTTCTGCTTGTGTTAAGCCTGAAGCTAAAGAGAAGTGTGTTTTCATAAACAGGTCTGTTCAATACTTGGATGCAAGCACCCCAAAGCATACCAGGTATTGTCTCTAGAGCAGAACTCAGCCACCACCCTTGCATAGTGTTTGGGGACATTAGGAGACTAGGTTACATCTCTTCAAACAAGATGTTGCATCTTCAATCTGCAGTACATGTGAAGAGCTATAGTGCACGTAAATATTTGTTACAAATCCCATTTTCTCTACGCCCCACTTACCTTTTTAGGATGTTTGCAGAGGTACAAGCTGTACCTTGTCATTGAAGGAACGCTGCCATGCATTTTATTCATATTCATTGTTTACAATTAATTAATTAAATTAATCAAAAGCAACACGGGAGGAAGGGCTTTTTCGTGTAGAACTCTTCAATTATGGAATGCTGTTCCTTGGTTTGTCAGGGAAGCTGGGACCTTTTACAGTTTTCAAGTCAAGACTAAAAACACACTTATATTAAATGGCTTTCTTATCTTGGTGGGTTTTAATGTAACTTTAAAATTACTGCTTTTGTATTATTTTGATGTGTATACTGTTATTTAAATCTGTTATTTAAATGGTCTGATTGTGGCAGTTGTATGTGTAACATGTTATACAAATGTATTGTTTGTTCTTTTTTCTGCTATGTACTGTACAGTTCTTTGTGATACTTTTATATAAAAAGCGCTATATAAATGCAATAAATAAATAAATTAGGTTAAATATTTTTTATTCAAAATGTGTTGCTATTTTTTTTATGACATTCAAGATGTTGGTAAAGAAGCAAATATGCCTATTATTATTATTATTATTATTATTATTATTATTATTATTATTATTATTATTATTATTATTAATTTACTGATGCAAAATAATTCATTTATAACACAAAATAATGAATTACCTATGTTTTACAGAAATGAATAGCAGAAATGTAATCTGAATTAAAATTAAGTTGGATAAATGAAAAAAAATGTAAAAAACGCTTTATGAAAGAAAGAAAAAACACACGACTATTGTGCATCACTCAACTCCCTTCCCTCGCGCATACAGTACACTTTTTAGATGTAATCTACTATAGGCAGCTCTAGAAGTGAATCTAAGATTGTACTGTACTGCAGCAGTTCACTCCACCCTCCTTCAGTCCTGGTCTCCTTTTGAAATCAGACTGCCAATGAAATCTGTGCCAGTTTCATCATGAATGTGTGATGTGTACCGGGGACTTGGCTGCAACCTCCAGAGCTACCCACATGAGAGACAGACAGCCATCGAAGCAGAATCAATCTCATTTACTGATTTTCTGTGGTTTGGATTTGAACTACTAGGACAGTGCTTGGTTTCATATATGTATCGTTTTGCTATGTCTCTCAAGACAAGCTTGCCAAGAAAAAGTTGGATGGCCTTGCAAATTTTATTGGACGCATTTGATCACTTAGAAAATGCTACTATTCGCAGTCTATAGACTAGTATAGGGGTGTCAACTACTTCAGAAACTTGATAGTCACGCAGCACGTTGAAAAATGCAATTTGTTGTTCAAGTACTGTAGTCTTCTTGATGAGCAGCAATAGCAAATTAAATTCACAAGACCTTGAAACTCTAGTGATAATTACAGTGCCTGATCTGTTATATTTAGTTCATTAATTAATTCACGAGCTGAATGAATATGATTTTTTGCATTTGACATTTTGTGTGACACTGTCAGGAGGCAGACAGGTTGGAAGGGAGTTTGCAGTGTTTTTTTAAATTTGTTTTTAGAATCGGTGCAACAGCTGCACTTTATATGTTGCAGAAAGTGGTTTGTGCGATTTTTCTTTACACATGGGCACCGTCTCTTCCACGCTTTCGAGGAAAAAAACTGCCACGGTTTCTGTCAAAGATTTGAAGAAAAGTCCTTCATGCCGACCAAGTCGAAGGCACGTCAACGACGGAGAATATGCTTTTAATAAACATGCAGTTCAAGGGGAGAACACATCAGGCTCTATCATTAGGGAAGGAGGCAAGTAACCATAATTATTCGTCATTGCCATCGCATTACTTGTTTGTTATGAAGATTTTGTGTACAAAAAAAAAACATGTTCCACAGTTTATTCCCAATCTACATTCTGTTGCATGATGTGACTGATATTAAACCGAAAACATTGATTTGCAACCAACTCATTGAAGAAAAACGGCTGCTTATTTATTTGTACTTTTTAAGGTTCATGGTGGTGATATTGCATTACAGTACGTCATCAGATAATCTCTTTTCATAATATTAGGAAAAGAGAGTTAAACTCTAGCCTAAATAGGAAGGAAATGGGGACTTGGTTAAAAAAAATTCAGTGCAGAAGGTTAGAAAACTGCTAAGGTACTAGGTTTTGCACAGTCTAAAGCTATTGCAAAAGAAGAATGGGGTTTTGTTATGTGCAGGTGATGGAGATGCACGGGAAGATGGAAAAGGGCAAGACATTCCAGGACTTGAAGTAATTATTATATGGCTATTGTTAGTTATTTTAGTTTTGCAATGTCTATGTGTAACAGGTGGGCACAAACCAGCGACCCTGCTCGGAGCAAACGAGCATCTAACCCACAAAGACAAGCCAGGCTTGTTTGCACCTGTGGTTTTAGAGTTTTTAACTTCATCTCATCCGACAGGAGACTGGACAGAATCTGTAACGGCAGTGTATCACACAGCACTGGCAGTTACACATGCCAGGCTGGCAGGGCAATAATATATTTGAAGATGATTTTTTTGTTTGGTTGTTTTGTTTTTTGCTGGGGAGGACTTCTGTAGTATTTAATTTCCAGAATGTTTGGAATAGTGTGGTGCCAATGTCATCTGAAACAAAATCTAAAAAGGAACCCTCCACTACGTATGCCATTGAAAACAAAACAGCTCCACTGACCATGTACCCATGACAAGAAGTTATCCTTTATTTCATTATCTTATGGTAGATGCTAGATGTTAGATCAAGTCCCAATACAACCTAAAACGCATTTATTCTGTGTATAACATAATTCCTATTATTAATTATTTAGCAGACACTTTTATCCAAAGCGACTTACAAAGACTAGGGGTGAACTATGCATTAACAACTGATGCAGTGTCAGGACCTTGTTTGATGGAAGTAACACAAGGAGGTTAGGTGATTTGCTCAGGATCGCACACAGTGAGTGGGGATTAGAACCGGGGACCTCCTGATATCGAGCCATTTTATTTAACCACTGGACCACCAAGCCTCCCCCCTCAGCAGTGATCAATACCTCTAGATAATTTTTCTTGTCTTTTATCTATTAGGTTTCAGCATTGGACAGTAAACTTTATAATAACATAATGAGGTTTTCCCCTTTTGAGGTCATTAGAAGCTCACAAGTAATTACTGATATTTTAGGTGGTTGTTATTAAAAATTTTCAAGATGGTTGTTCTGTAGCAAACAAGCTTAGCACCCATTTAATACTCTGCCTGAACATTTCTCTCACAAGGCGTCATCATCTCTTCAGGCACATAAACACACACTCAGTTACAAACTGTGATTGGATTGTCCCAGAGTGCTTCAGGGGAGATTCCACTTGATTAATGGTTTGGGAGATTGGATTGTTTTGGGAATATTTTTTAGATACCACCTGGGATTTTATGGTGCACAGGCCGGGAACCACTGTATAGTGACTGAATTTAACTTCCTGCTCACATGGAAACTGGTGGGATATTTTCACCCCTGGATATAATTATAAGGAAGGTTTTGTAAAAAAAATAAAACAAATAAAATGACTTGTTTTTTTTCAGTCTGAACATCTGTGTTGATAAATATTACTTCTTTGTATTTGTTAAGTGATCACAGTCACCGCAGATAGATTTTTTTTTTTGTCATGACAACCTTTTTTGCGTTAGACTATAAAATATGTGCACTTAAATAGCTCAATAAAGGCTTTACCTAGATACTTTATTCCAAGTGTTTGGGTGAACAGTATGTAGGAGGAAGAGACAAAAACAAAAGAATTAATTATCTGGGAATTTGATTGTGCATGACAGATTGAAACCTTACTTTAAAATGTTTTCTGTTGCCAAAGGTTTTTGGATTGCTGCAAGGATGGCAATTAAAGATTTTGTCTTAATGCCAAATGAGGAATAATTAAGAGGATGTAATTATATAGCATTTTATTTCACAATCACACATAAGAGCTTTTAAAAAAAAAAAACAAAAAAAAAACGAGTGGTAATTTGGTCAATTTTTCAGTTGTTTGCGCTCAGTGTTTTTCCAGGGTAACCAGGGTTATATTGGCAAGATATTGCAGCTGGTTTCGATTCGGGCAGGATCCTGCTAATCAACATACTCTCAGACAATGCTTTTTCATAGTAGTAAGAGTGCTAGTTTTATTGTAACTTGAATATCCCATCCCCCTTCACCACTGAATGCCTGTTTTGTGTTAAAGCATGCTTGTTTCTTTGTGTGTGTGTTTTTAATATATTTTAATATTGCACTTCAGTGCCTTATAATGGATAGATATCCATAGGAGAATCAAGTGATGACATTTAGCAAATAGTTAACTAGTCTATTTCCCCATACCTTTAAAAACAAATCCTTCTTATTTGTACTCTTATTAATATTTAGCTCCCAATCCCATTTTAAATAACAAATACCAACACTCAAAATTAAACAATTGTAAATCAGAAAAGGGACATACTGTATACTGTATACACAAATTCTGTGAAACTGTATACAGTTGGATTATACAGTTGTATTAACGGTCGCCATAACAACCTGCTGCATTTCCAGCCCACTGAAATCCAGTGTTTTGTTTTTCTGCAGTTTTTAGAATATGCCTGGTATTAGCTGTCACTAAGCTCACATAAGGGAAATATTGAAAGAAAACATGAGGTGTTGTTATACTGTACATGGGTAACCCAATTTTTTGTATTCTGAAATATATATTTAGGATAAATTGTGAACGTTTTACAAAGTACCATATGAGAATTCTGAGCTAAAAAATATTAAAACAGAGATGTGAGCTCAAGTCTCTTGATGTACCACTCAGCCTCTCCACTGAGAATATTTTAATGCAAAATAAAGTGTGGGCTATGTGGCACAGTTGGATGCAGTATTCTTTCTCCTCTTGAGGCATGGGGTTCAGTCTGGCTTGGGATACAGATTCAGTGTGTACAGTAAATGAGTCTCAGTTTAATAGTAAACATCACAAAATAGTCTGCCTGCTTGAGGCTTCTTGAGATCCATGGTGTTTCATGTCAAGATTGAAGGTGGTAGCAGCCATTGTCAATAGTAGAGATTTGGCTCTCTACTATTTACAGACAAATCAAATATAAATATAAGTATATACTAACACTAACATTCCTGATTTTAGGAATTCAATACCAATGACTCCCTCATCTCGGGACATTTAATCAACCAGAAAATTACAAATTACAAATACCAAAAAGCAAAGAATTGTTAGTCGCCATTTTAAAAGTCGCTCAGCGCTCTCGTGTAGCAGAGCATTAAGTCATTTAAATTCAACCCCTTGTGCTTTCTGAGCGTTCTCACTCAAAGCGCCTCAGTTACTTAACGCGCCCTGTGTGTGGGGAAGGGAGAGAGGAAGGAAAAAGGAGATCAGGGAGGAAAAACAGGAAGCATAAGTGGTCTCTGTTAATGATTCTGAAAGAGTGTTCAAAGTGTGGAGAATTTGTCTGTATTCATTTTTATTTTATATATTAGATTTACTGGATTTACTATTTACTTTTTAAAATATTTAGCCTACTTTTTAAATTGAGTTTTGTTAAATTCTACTCAAGACCAACAATGTAATTATTATTACTGGCTTTATATCTGTTTGCTAGATGATACCTGGATTTCACACTCTATTTCAATTCTTGAACACCTAAATAATTAATGCAATTATGAAGAGATTCTTGTCATAAAAATTGTGTGGTTTCTAATAGTTTCAAAGCACTTATCGTAATTGTAAGGCTGCATGCTCAGTAGAATGAAAAAGAATCAATGAGTACTTTATGGATGTTGTTTTAGCAATGGCAACCAGTCAAATACTGTGAAAAGGTTTATTCCTTGTATAAATGCTTAGAGCTAAAGTACTATTTCATTAATACTGTATGAAGTACTTCATTATAAATATGCAAAATAGAAAAATAACCTAATAAAAACTGAGCAAAACCCTTGATTACAAAAATTAAAAGGCCCCAATCAGTGTGTATTCAGTCGACATTTATTCTGTGTTCCATTATCTTGCTTAGAGTGGTTAGCATCAATTAAGGATGTCCATAATTTAATCAAAACAGCAATTCATAACAGCATTCTGTTGCATAACTGAAAACAGCAGGCAATGTTAATCCCTCATTTTAATAATCAAAGTCTAAATGAGGAAAGAAAAGAAAATATAAATAATAAGCACCTTCTTACTGTTCAGAAGTGTCCCTCTTAACCCTCACACTGGTTACTTGAAAATGCGCCTCATATTGAGAAGCATGTTTCATCTGACCAAAACATTTCACATGAAAAATTGTTAGATTTTGTCACCGGGCAAGACAACACTAACCCTAACAGATTAAATCTAAATTCTGTGTGCAGCCTTAGTTAAGGCAGGATAGATGTTGGTATTGAAACAAAAATTCACAATGCTGCTTAATTGATTGGTATTAAAACTAAAATTTAAGGCCCTGCACAAGGGGATTTTAATATGGTATAAAAACACACTCATCCAAGCGTTGCAGAACCGCATTAGGTAACATAGTGCTTTTTTAAAGACATACAATGAAATATACAATGAGAAGGCACACCAAACACAACTATAGACAAGTGTAACCGAATGACATAAAACCTTTAAGAAACAGATGTTTGTACAGTAAAACCTATAATACCCGTTCCTGTAAGATATAATTCATAGTCAACTTTATAGTAGAATTTACAGCTACAGATTTAGCGTCACTACAAAACTTATGAGGTGTTAAAATGTGCAGCTTTTTCTATACATATATTAAGTAACACTTGGGAGTGGATCAAACAAAGCTCATTCCATTCCCAAACCATGTTTACATTTTTGTAGACATTAACACAATCAGCCACTAGAGGTCACCCTTTACTGACAGTAGTTATTCTCCAATACTTGAGGACAGTTTGTGGAGAAGAAATGTTTTCTGAGCTGCCTCATGAAAACTCTTAAAAACCTTTTCTCTTACTCAGTGGGCTTTATCAATCTTCACCACATGTGGGTGTAGCTGTTACCAGCTCACTGGTTTTGCTGCCACACCACCACTTTGTATATGCTATGTGAAATATTTAATGATTTGTTTCAAAATGTTCAAACCAATTATATAACAGATATTATTTAATTATTAACTCCACATACCCCCCCCCCCCCCAATACAACTTCTGATAATATAATTTATAAATGAATTTCATGAATTATTGCAAAATAATACTGAAGATTGTAATGATGATTCTAATTGAAAATCTAGCTTGATTTATACCTTTAGCATTAAAAATGAGTTATATAGTCGATTAGGGAGCTATTTTTTGACCACAGGTTTGAAAAATGTTTTTTTTAATGGGTTTGGTGCATTAATTTAAGACTTGCATTACCTCTGACAAAGGGCATTATGACATGAAAGTTATTAAATAGATGTGTGGGCAAAAGTTTCTGTCTGAATTGGGTTTGTCAGAGCTTTAGCACCACCCCTGGTTGACCCAGCTGGCTCATTAGTGGATTTTGCGTTTGGCTTGCTCTGTGTATTAACACCTTCATATTTCATAATTTTATAGTCATCAACTTCTTCAATCGGTCACCAGCCGCTTCAGTTTGCATGTAGAAGGTTTCCTTTCAAATTAAAATGTTACCTCAATAAATAATGTTATCTGTAGCGCTGGTTTAGTATCACACAGAACATGACAGTAGATGCTATTGGAGCTCTGCTTCACCTCTTGTAAATTAGGGTATTTTTTCTGCCATGCATAGTATATTTGACATTGCAGCTTGTTGAACAGACCTACTTTTTAAACCCTTACTTTTCACCCTCTATATTTTCACAAACAGTATGAAAATACTTAAGTTTTCATTTTTAAATGCTGTAGCTTGAAAGGTCAATGTAATTGTTCTGCTGGGTGAACTTTATGAAGTGGCTTATTACTTCACAGTATGCATATTCCAATAGATCACTAATTATATGCTGCCCTAGGGATAACTTATATCGGTCCAAAAATTCCAGAATAAGATTTTGTTATTTACATTGTAATCTCTGTATCTCCTGCTACTTCATAAAAAGTGTAACCTGATTTTAAAGAAATGAATGCATTTGTTTTATCCTTGAAATCCAAGGGGAGATTTGTTTTTTTTTTTGCAAGTCACAAATACTATTTGTAAATACTTTATATTGTGTATCCAGTACTGTTTTAATTAATTACTTATTTTCTCTGTTGCTATAACACGCTTGTATATGGACATTCATTGAACACACTTTTTAATGAAGAATTATAGTTACACATTATTATTATTTTTGTGTTTAAATATTTTTTGCTGGACCAAAAAACAGTTTTATGGCTGTTTTGCACTAAAACATTGGCATTCAAATATTATTTATAACATTAAAGATGTTTTGATAGTTAAAGATGTTTTGATAGTGACTGATAAAAACAGTGCAATTATTTTAATAAAGTTCAGGTTCAATATATATATACAGTGCCTTCCATAAGTATTTGGACTTTTCCACATTTTGTAGTGTTACAACTGGGAATTAAAATGGATTTAATTAGGATTTTTGTCACTGATCTACACAAAATAGTCCATAATGTCGAAGTGGGGAAAAAAATCTACATATTTTTCAATTATTTACAAATAAAAAACTGAAAAGTCTTGATTGCATAAGTATTCACCCCCTTTGCTGTGACACTCCTAAATAAGCTCTGGTGCAACCAATTGCCTTCAGAAGTCACATAATTAGTTGAATGGAGTCCACCTGTGTGCAATTAAAGTGTCACATGATCTCAGATTAAATACACCTGTTTCTGGAAGGCCCCAGAATTTGTTAAAGAGCATATCTAAACAAACAGCATCATGAAGACCAAGGAGCTATCAAAACAAGTCCGGAGATAAAGTTCTGGAGAAGCACCAATCAGGGTTGGGTTATAAAAAAAATATCCCAAACTTTGAACATCCCCCGGAGCAACCGTTAAATCCATTATTAAAAAATGGAAAGAATATAGCACAACCGCGACTCTGCCTAGAGAAGGGCCGTCCACCAAAACTCAGTGACCAGGTAAGGAGGGCATTAGTCAGAGAAGCAACCAAGAGGCCAATGGTAACTCTGAAGGAGCTGGAGAGATCCACAGCTGAGATGGGAGAAACCATCCATGGGGCAACTATAACCCAGACGCTCCACAAAGCTGGGCTTTATGGAAGAGTGGCGAGAAGAAAGTCATTGCTGAAAAAAACCCCATATCAAATCCCGTTTGGATTTTGCCAAAAGGCATGTGGGAGACACAGCAAACATGTGGAAAAAGGTTCTCTGGTCTGATGAGACCAAAATTGAACCTTTTGGCCTTAGCGCAAAACACTATGTGTGGCGCAAAGCCAACACTGCTCATCACCCTGAGAACACCATCCCCACGGTGAAGCATGGTGGTGGCAGCATCATGTTATGGAGATGCTTTTCATCGGCAGGGACTGGGAAACTGGTCAGGATTGAGGGCAAGATGGATGGAGCCAAATACAGGGAAATTCTAGAGGAAAACCTGTTTCAGTCTGCAAGAGACCTGGGACTGGGGTGGAGGTTCACCTTCCAGCAGGACAATGACCCCAAACACACAGCCAAAGCTACACTGGAGTGGTTTAAAAACAAGAACCTGAATGTCTTAGAATGTCCCAGTCAAAGCCCAGACCTCAATCCGATTGAGAATCTGTGGCAAGGACTTGAAAATTGCTGTTCACCAACTGGTCCCCATCCACTTGACAGAGCTTGAGCATTTTGCCAAGAAGAATGGGCAAAAATTGCAGGATCTAGATGTGCAAAGCTGGTAGAGACTTACCCAAAAAGACTCACAGCTGTAATTGCTGCCAAAGGTGCTTCTACCAAGTATTGACTCGGGGGTGAATACTTATGCAACAACAAATGTCTTTTTTTTTTGTTAAATTAACTTTTGTGTCACAATAAAAAATATTTTGCACCTTCAAAGTGTTAAGTATGTTGTGTAAATCAAATGGTAAAAATCCCAATTAAATCCATTTTAATATCAGGTTGTAACACTACAAAATGTGGAAAAGTCCAAGGGGGGTGAATACTTATGCAAGGCACTGTATATATATATATATATATATATATATATATATATATATATATATATATATATATATATATATATATCGAGAGAGAGAGAGAGAGAGAGAGAGAGAGAGAGAGAGAGAGATCTCACTAATGTTATGGTTACAAGGAAAAAAACTACATTTCCAGAAGCCTTTGGATTGATTATAGGACAGGCTGATTAAGAAAAGCATTACATGGGTAAATACTTAATTGGGTGTTGATTAAGTGATGCTGGTAATCTGCTGATGTAAAAGACTGCTCTTTGTTGTCACTCGAAGAAGATGAAGTAGGAGTGAGGTTGGTGTGAGTCGAGCAAAAGCTGGTAGTAAGTAAGAAGTGCAAGTGGCTTAGCTGTCCTGTCGTAGTTATGAAAAAATGTACCATGAGCTAGCTCTCCAAAAAGGAGATAGGTGTTTGTTTTCTTTGTTTGTAAATATTGTAAATAAAACCATGATTGTTCATCAATTCCTGGACTCTGTGTGTGAGTCTGCAGTAAATACGCGTTGCACCAGCCACATTACCACAATATACATATATGAATAAGTGATTGGAAATCCTGGCCTGTGATTGGTTAAAACCTCAGGAAAAATAAATTGAACTATTGCCCTAACATCCTCACACCACCGGTCAATAGTCTGTCTGTCATGTGATTGGTTCACATCACTGTCAGTCCCACCCCTTTTCAAAGGAACGCCTTTCTCCCCTGCACTCTTCACAATATAAAATGGCTGAACACTGAATCTGTGAGTTAACAGAAAATTATTACAAAACATACTACAACAGAAAGATGCTCCAAACACTAAAATGACATTAAAGTATCACTGTCACTGTTTTCCGACTTTCTGAAATTCAAACAAATTCAACTTGATGAAAACAAATATGACGGGTGGGATATAAACTGGATAATGCAGAAGATGAAAAACTTCACGGTATGAACTTCAAAAACATTTTCTGTTATTTATATATTTACTTATGCTGTATCAGCTATATTTAAACAAAATCAGCTATATTTAAACAAAATATATAAAGTTGTATTTACTATCCAAACTTATTTTCTTGACTGATTCATATGTTAAATATGTACTGCAGACTCAGCCATAGTGGAAAATGAAATGCCCCTTGGGAAGACTATCAATAGGGCACTCAATAGTGATAATAATTTATAACTCTTTGTTGTAATGGGGGAAGGGAAATACCTAAGGGTGTGCAGTCTGCATTGGGGGAGTCTACCCAGAATAGCAGAATACAATACAGAATTCCCTCTGAAACTAGCTTTTCCTTCTAATTTAGTGTGAGGTGTGTTATATTTAGCTAGGTCAATGAAAATAAGAGGTGAGTGTCATAAGGTTTTTGCCATATCAATTTATTATTCTCTCTCTATCTCTTATTGCCCACATCTATTAACTCATTGTGTTGAATAATTAGTTTGCCTTCTTCAATGCAAAATCCTCGTTTCTGCCAGAGCAAGTCAACTAACATGTAAAGTGTGTGTGTAACTATGAAATGTTCTCTCATATCATTCTTTCTCAGAAAAGAGTACATTGCTTGTGGCAGTGTTTGCCCAAGCTGCAATTTGATTTGAGACAGTTTCTCTGCCCCGATCTGAAAATTAATTAAAAATAAAATCTGAAATAGCTTGGTTGGATAAGTGTCCACCCCCCTTGTAATAGCAATCCTAAATTAGCTCAGGTGTAACCAGTCGCCTTCAAAATCACACACCAAGTTAAGTGGCCTCCACCTGTGTTAAATTGTAGTGATTCACATGATTTCAGGATAGCGGTTCCTGTAGGTTCCCTCTGCTGGGTAGTGCATTTCGAAGCAAAGACTCAACCATGAGCACCAAGGCGCTTTCAAAGAACTCCGGGACAAAAGTTGTTGAAAGGCACAGATCAGGGGATGGGTATAAAAAAAATATCAAAGGCCTAGAATATCCCTTGGAGCACGGTCAAAATGATTATTAAGAAGTGGAAGGTATATGGCACCACCAAGACCCTGCCTAGATCAGGCCGTCCCTCCAAACTGATGACCGAGCAAGAAGGAGACTGATCAGAGAGGCTACCAAGAGGCCAATGGCAACTTTGCAAGAGCTACAGGCTTTTATGGCCAAGACTGGTCAACGTGTGCATGTGACAACAATATCCCAAGCACTCCACAAATCTGGCCTGTATGGTAGGGTGGCAAGAAGGAAGCCATTACTCAAGAAAGCCCACCTTGAATCCCGTTTGAAGTATGCAAAAAAACACTCAGAGATTCTGTAGCCATGTGGCAAAACATTTTGTGGTATGACGAAACTAAAATGGAACTTTTTGGCCTAAATGCAAAGCGTTATGTTTGGCGCAAACCTAACACAGCGCATCACTCAAAGAACACCATCCCTACTGTGAAGCATGGTGGTGGCAGCATCATGTTATTGGGGTGTTTCTCATCGGCAGGGGACTGGGCACTTGTCAGGATAGAAGGGAAAATGACTGGAACAAAGTAGAGAGAAGTCCTTGAGGGAAACCTGCTGCCCTCTGAAGAAAGCTGAAACTGGGACGGAAGTTCACCTTTCAGCATGACAATGACCCAAAGCACACAGCCAAAGCTACACTGGCATGGCTAAGGATCAAAAAGGTAAATGTCCTTGAGTGGCCCAGTCAGAACCCCCACCTAAATCCAATCGAAAATTTGTGGCATGACTTGAAGATTGCTGTCCATCAGCGCTCCCCAAGGAACTTGACAGAGCTTGAAACAGTTTTGTAAAGAAGAATGGTCAAATATTGCCAAATCTAGGTGTGCAAAGTTGGTAGAGACCTATCCCAACAGACTCACAGCTGTAATTGCTGCCAAAGGTGCTTCCACGAAGTATTAACTCAGGGGGGTGGAGACTTATCCAATTATGATCTTTCAGTTTTGTATTTTTAATATATAATTTTTTTCTCAATAGAAACTTTTTTCCCTTAACAGTGTGGAGTATGGTGTGTAGATAAGTGGAACAAATCCTCATTTAAATGCATGAAATTCTGAGGCACTGACACAACAAAATGTGAAAAAAGTTCAAGGGGGTGTAGACTTTCTATAGGCACTGTATACTCGACCTTCTTGAATCATTAGGATTCTACAAATGACAGATAAGCTTTCACTGATGATAAGCCTGACCTTTCCGTTAATGTCAGCAGTCTTATTTTGTCCAAAAAGCAAAATGCAAAGTTCAGATGCTTTACAATTTAATGTTCAGTTTGGTTGGTTCATTTTGCAAATGCATCCATCTGTTTATTTAATTTACACCTCTGGGCATTTCAGTTAATGCCGTAATAAGATCTGGTTAATGTCAGAGTGAATTGTAAATCCACATGTGATTGTTTGCAGTGCATGCATGCACTTTCTGAGCGATGTAGTAAAAAGGCTTGTCCTTCACTAGTGGATCATAGCTGTTATGAAGCAGCGGTAACACGTTCACTCTGGAGCCCTAATGGCCCATGTTCACGAACCACCATCCCAGGTATGGGGAAATGCATTATACTCAGCAAGAGCAATGTCTGTTTTACTTGCCAGGGAATCAACAACTTGCCCTCCAAGCTGTCCCCACACTAATCTGTAATGTTATCCTGGCATCTTCAGTTCCTTTTTCACAGGGTTGGCCATCCTTTTACCCCTAAGATGAAAAGTGTCCATAACTGCTGACATTGAATAATAGTTTGACGAACATTGTTTACAACAATACTAAAAGTAAGTTATCCTTTTTATTTTTCAATGAAGTCGTTAACATGAAATACATTCACAAGACTACTTAATGTTTGCTCTAATTTTATAACCAATATATTTTCTAGTACTACTGAAATACAATGATTGAGTGATTTGCCTTTACATGAAGGATATAAATAAATATATAATAAATCTGATCAGTGTAGCACCAGGAACAACATCATCTGTTAGGCAGTTTTTAACAATCTATAGTTCACTTTTGTTGACCCCTGGGGCTATCGCTTTGCTAGAATACACAGTTATTGCCTTCAAAATGATCTTTCAGCCATGACAGCAGGAAATCTATTTCATAGGGTTTCACTTGCCTTGACTTGTTCACTTTAGTTTTTTTTTTTTAAGTAAAAATGGAAATCCTGTTACCTGTGTGTGAGGCATCCAAATGGTTTGTGACATGCCTAGCAAAACAACATTTTAAATTTGTCTCAAGTCTCAAGTAACATTTTTTGCTATACAACCGTAATTATCAAAGATTAATTGCTGTACTTCATAGTTTGACAACTATATAACACTGTTAAAATCATGCAGGAAACCAAGACTACATTTACTTACAGTAATAGAAGTTTGATGAGAACCCTTAAGACAGGCATGCTGTATTAACACAGTGTATTCACACTATTGCATTTTGTCTGTTGGCAACATTGTGCCGTAGAATGCTTTACGTACAACAAGGTTTGACTGACAAATTTCATAAGTACAATTGACAAGATTGTTGGTTTTGATCAGGATTTTGGGCAGACGACTCTGTTCTTGATAAAAGCTTGAAAAAGCAATTTGCAATGTGATATAGGATTTATCACTGGATAATGGTGTTTGGTTGATTGCTCTGAGCTATTTTCCAGGCTATCTGCCTTTGTGACCAACAGAGAAAGTGTAACAAATGAGTGTGCTTTTACTAACAGTTTTGTTGCTAAGATATATAGAAAGGCTTTTCTCAGAGGTCTGTAAAATGTGTTAACTATCGTGTGTTACTTTCATTAGCTGTTTCATGTTCATTTTGTATAGAAATATTACTCCACTCATATTTTAATTGAAACCATATTGTGAACCAACATAAAGTACTGGAAATAATTACAAAGTATCACAAGAGTCTCAAAAGTAAAGTCTATGAGCCAGTCTGGAGGACATAGTCCATCTACAACTTCCCTTAACTAGCCTTTTTTTCCATATTATTTTCAGGCAGTTTTAGCCAGTAGTACTATATGCTCTTTCACTGTACCTAACTGAGAATATTTTTCAGACAGATGTTTCTCTGTTTCCCTCATGACATATATATTACTATTCACTTGGGCTCAAACAGATTGAAAATTGAAAATGTAAACTATGCAAGCTTTAACACTAAAACTCCAAGGTTCCGGGTAGCATCGCTGTCCTGTGCAGTGTTTGAGTTAACTGAGATTCTTGGGGTCTAGATGCCTGTCACAGTGCAGCATCTGTTTTGCTGGTACAGTACTGTAAAATATAAACACCAGCAGCTGTGATACTTCAAGATTTCAGAGTCACCCTTGAAGGGCCACAGAACATATCGTAAGGTTCGTTTATTTCTCAGAAATAATAATTCCAGCCTTCTTGATGTGATTTTCAATAAAAAAAAAAAAAACAGTTTAATTCCAGAACAAAAAGGAAAATCCAATGAAAACAGTACAGAACTTAGTCACATAGAAACTGCACGTAGAAATGTTGAAACAAAACAAAATGGTAGGTCTGATTCTATAGAATTTTATCGATCAAAAAACTCAGTCAGTGAGGTTTGATAAAGAGTGCAGGCATACAGGTCTACAGAGTTTAAATACAGTTTCACAGGGCGGGAGCCAGGGCTGCGAGAGGAAGGGAGTGTTTTGGCAACTTTGAATTGGAAGCTTAGCCTCTAGGGCCTGGACTCCAACTGCGAGAGCCTTCCCTATGGAGTCGAGGCTAGCCCTATCGGCCTCCAGGCCCCTGAAAACACAGTCCTCTGACTTCTCAGAGAGTCGTTATAGGCGTTGCCTCGCGACTGGGTCCCAGTTACCGACCTGGTTCGACACTCAGAGGACAGAACGTCTCATTCGAAGCCTTGAAGTAAGGAGGAAAAGAGAATCTGAAACACAGAAATAATTGTAAGTTATGGGACCCGAGTTATGGGAAGAGAACCAGTGTTTGGGTACAGCAGCAGTGTCCCCCACCTGGGATTGAACCCACGACCCTCCGGTCAAGAGTCCGGAGCCCTAACCACTACTCCACACTGCTGCCCATTGCAGTGTGCAGCAGGATCTGTGTGCACCCAGGTCTTCAGAGTGATTCAGATCCACTTTATGCCTCCGGGCCCACGCCCAAACAGAGTACAGTAAGGGCGGCACAAGACTTTTAACAGTGCTGTTAATTCTGCTGTTCACTGCAGCTTCCTTCTTGATATCCTAACTGGTATTGAGGATATCGGTGGTTCTGGGGAGTCTGGAAGGAGATGCAGAGGGGAGGCTCTTGGTGATTCCTCGGAGTGTCAAATGTACTGCTGGGATGGAGAGAAGGGTCAGCGAGGGGATGGACATACATCATCACTGGGGTGGTGACGTAGGCGCTTGGAGCTGGTGTTGCTGAGAGAGCAGGGGCCGGGAGGCTAGTGGAAAATATTGGCTCTGCTGCGATAGGGCTCACACAAAAGTTGGAATAATGTGGTCCGATCGCTTCCAGATGGGATTTGGATTCCTTTATCAAATAAGACTTTTAATAGCCTGGCGACTTGCCAGTCTTTAAAAAACAAAATCTGGGCAGGGAAGGAATCCTTTTGGAACGGCATGGCTGGGAAAGCACTGGGTCAGGGGCTGAAACAAAGGAAGGAGGTGCCACTGGAGGAATCGGGATGTTCTGTGGATTCTCGGGGTCGGAAGAGGAATAGGTAGGTAGATCCATGCTTGGTGTCAGGTCCGGTCTTGGTTCAATAATCAGTCGGGAAGTCGTGCTGCGATTTTGCCGGGTCGGGTAGTCGAAGGTCAAAGCCAAATTGGGAAGTCGTACAAAAGAAAGTTCAAAGCCGGATCAGGTAGTCAAAGGTTCAGGAGTCGAAAATGGAATCAGGAAGTCAAACAGGCAAGGTTCATTCACGATAATCAATTTAGTTATTCTCTCTCTCTCTCTCTCTCTCTCTCTCTCTCTCTCTCTCTCTCTCTCTCTCTCTCTCTCTCTCTCAGCAAAAAAGCTAATGCAAGAGAAAGAGCAGAGCTGTGACTGGGTTTATATACGAAGTCTATGATGATAGGCAGGTGAAAACAGGAGAGACGAAGCCCTGACTCCCTCCCCCTGAACCTCACTAAAGTTAACATACAAAGCCAGCCACCATGTATGTCACTATTAGCCAAAATCTTTGTTAGAGCAGAACCAGCTTCAGTTGGCTTGACTGTGTTTCATACCTTTGATCACAATCAGCATTTTAATTAGCAAAGCAACTCATGCATAAAAAGGGGTCCTCTGCCTGAGGTCACAACCGCTCCCTGAATCATAAAATAACCAGTTTGCCTGCTTGTCTCTGAGACAAGCAGGCACCACTTGCTGGGTGTGAAGTTACAGAGAGAGAGAGATATTTAATGATCTCACTTTTCTGACATCTAAAGAGAATTGTAAAATTGTTACAATTAATACAATGTTCATGAAATCAAAATTGTGGGCAGCAGTGTGGAGTAGTGGTTAGGGCTCTGGACTCTTGACCGTCGTTGCCAATTATTTTTTTATTATTTTCTCCCAATTTGATATGTCCAATTATTAAAAGGCTTATTTTATTCACTGCAACGTCCATTTTTACTTGTTTTTACCTTTTACGTTGGTTATGAATGGTTTTTTGTTTTTTTTGTCATGGATTCTGGGTACAGTAATTTCAGTGTCTTGTGTTTATAAGCGTGCATCTTTAAAGCCCAGTTTTACCACACAGTTTGACCACTGTGTTCACAAAATCAAAACAAAAAAGAAAGGTGGTGATATGCTGTTCTATATTTTAAATTCATACATTCATGAAGAAAACAAGGGGCTAGATTCTCAAAAGCTATTTACTCCAAACCTTCATCAGCATTATTTTTTGTCTGATGGGATAAAAATAAATAAATAAATAAATAAATACAATTCTAAAATAAATAGTGAAACAACTCAAGACTAAGCACAAGCCCCAGCATCAAATGTCAGAGTTGTTTATTTCTGTGTTTTTACTTTGTGAAAATATCATGCTAATGACATTTTGGAGTAAAGAGCTTTGAGAAACTGGCCTATGCTGGCTAAAAGGTATTAAAACAAACAATCTATTGGATCAACATAAAGAATGACAAAAGTCGATATTTCATGCTCTAAACTTCAATTAGCTGAATTAAGGTCACCATTTTAGGTCATTCATGTGGTGTCACACTGGGTGAGTTATCTGTAATAAGTGCAAAAAGTGCATCACTAGGCATCCAGCCAAAGTAAAGCTCCTGGGGTTTGCTGATTCACAACAATTTAGACATGGATACACAATTACATTAGGGGCCAATGCATACTGGACAAGTATGGAGAGGAAAAAAAGAAACCTTGTTTAAATGAACTACTGCACAATGCAAGTGATGCAAACTATGTATCTTCCTTGTGTAGATAGGCTTTCCTTCGCCGTCCTGTATGCATTGCACTTAGGCAAAAAAAAAGAAAAAGCATTCTTAGACAAATAACATTCTCTCTCTCTCTCTCTCTACGGGCAAAAAAGCTAATGCAAGAGAAAGAGCAGAGCTGTGACTGGGTTTGTATACGAAGTCTATGATGATAGGCAGGTGAAAACAGGAGCGATGAAGCCCTGGCTCCTGCCCCCTGATCCTCACTAAAGTTAACATACAAGAGAAATACAATAAATATGGTGCGTGCACTGGATTTCTACGTGGCCAGACAAAGAGAGGATTAGGAGGAGGAGATGTCCCCAAATATTTAGAAGTCATCTGTCTTTTGTGTATTTTGCCTCAACAGACAAACAATCGCTGATCTGCCAATTGCTTCAGGCTGACCTGGAAGGAGACATGCAGAGAGCATATGGTTTGCCTGTAGCACTAAGGGTATACGCTGCAATAACATTTTATGCCACTGGATCGTTCCAGTGTACTGTGGGTTACTGTAAAGCCATAAATATTTGCGGTATTGCATTTTTTTCATACGCGAAACATGCATAATAAAAGGCTTGCAAACTTTACAGTATACTGCAGACATGAGCCAGTCGACTGTATCATGTGCCGTGCGAGATGTACCTGCAGCTTTAGTAAAGCGGGCAGGAGAATTCATCCATTCTATCTCTCACGAGCTGCAACAAAATACAAAGCAGGGTTTTCTTGGAAGGTATGGGTTTCCTGGTGTCCTGGGAGCCATCAATTGCACACATGTGCAGCTAAACACACCAACACAGAATAGGCACCTCTACATAAATCGTAAGGGGACCTATTCTGTCCACATGCAAGAAGTGTGTATCTTTCAATTCCCATTCCAGCCGACAGTTGCAAAATCTGCACATCATTATTTTGTCACTGGCAGCTGCTTTCGTTTTATTTTGTTTTTTATTTGCATTTAGTTTTATTTTGTTTTATATGTTGCACTTTGTTTAATTTTGTGCTATTTCGTATTTGCGAAAAACACAGAGCTCTTAATTAGATACTTATACATATATATGTATAAAGCTGTTTTCGAACTAAACTGAAGATCAATGGCTACCCCTTTTATATACTGCCTAAAGTAGTTTTGGTGTCTGGAACACCAAACCCAAAAATGCAATACATTGCAACAGTCTGTTCACAAATGTATTCTATGGCATTGGAGAGAAGAAAGCAGAAACAAGAAGGCTGACAAAACACAATGTTATTGAATGTAGCTATGCAAGATAATACATAAATAGATTGAAAAAAATTAGATATTAGGCCACCTGCCAAATTCCAGTCAGAAGGTATTGATTAACAATGCAAGTTAGATTGAGCATTTTATTAAAGCTGAATTTTATTACAGCTCTGTTGTCCAGGATCATTTTATTTATTGGATTACATTTTCATGTATTGTATCAATTTGAATTAGTCATGAGTTACATGTTAATGTGCCGACTGTTCAGTAATATTTATCAGTCTCTGGGTTTTACACACTGCTGTTATTCATTGTATTAGCTACTGCAATCTTAAAAACTACATACAGATTGCATCTAATCTGCCTCAATATAATCCAGTCTTATTGTTACTTGCATGTTTTAATGAATGATTTCTCTTATATAAATTAGAATAGATACAGTGAACTTTTTGGGCTAGTAATCACAGTGGTTATATGCTGAAATCTTTTCCACTGTATGTAGGAAGTTCTGTTCTAACTTTTAAACAAAACTAGGGATGATTGTAGAACTAATGGTCCCTTACATAATTTATACATAACTTCCCTTGATATTCCTGAAGTTCATTACTCAGGGTCTTTTACAATCCAAAACTTTTCCTGGCTTTGTCTTTATTTTAAGCAATTAGTCCTGTGTTTCTCACCCATAATTACCTGTCAAAAGGCTGACTGTTGTACTACCCTGTAGTTTAATATATATCTGGCTATCTATCTAGACTTCAGGTCATCACCCCCTGGTAAAGTGTTACTAATGGCAAGATCCATTATTTTTCCTATACCTAATAGGATTTATTAATGTATATGCCATAGCTACAACTAATGAGAATTGAAAATAGATGCATCAGTGGGAAAATAGAATTATTTGGCTATAAAAGAAGTTATTTGTAGAAGAGGTTCCAGGTTCAAGCCTAGCTCACCCACTGACTCACTGTGTGTGATCCTGAGCAGGTCACAACCTCCTTGTGCGCCGTCCTTCAGATGAGACGTAAAACAAGTGAGGTCCTATTGGAAGTGACTCTGCAGCTGCAGTTGTGATGCACAGTTCACCCCCTAGCATCTGTAAGTCACTTTGGATAAAAGCGGCTTCTAAATGACTAAATACTACTACTACTACTACTACTACTACTACTACTACTACTACTACTACTACTACTACTACTAATAATAATAATAGTAATAATAATAATAATAATAATAATAATAATAGATGACTTTCTGGATTTAAGCTGGAGGTAAGAATTGTGAGGGTCTGGAACCAACTCCCAGTAATGGTGTTGAAGCTGACACCCTGGGATCCTTCAAGAAGCTGCTTGATGAGATTCTGGGATCAATAAGCTACTAACAACCAAAAGAGCAAGATGGGCTGAATGGCTTCCTCTCGTTTGTAAACTTTCTTATGTTCTTATGTTCTTATACCATAGAAAACCGATGCACTTAATGAGTATGATTCACAATACTTTTTAGAACTGTTTTAAGTTTTCAGGAACTGGTAATTTGATTTGATTAATCAAAATGGACTTTTAAAATAGTCCTTAACAAAACATTCCTTAAAACAGTGAATAGTGCCCAGAAATCACAACTCATCAGCAGAGCAATGTAATTCATGCAGTTCTTATAGTAGCACTATTTAAAATGTTAGGTTACTTGCATAACCCTGGTTCCCTGAGAGAGAAGATAACCAACAATTATGTATGGGATATGCCTGCCCATTGGCTAGGTAATTGCTGAGCTCTCTATACCAGAGCTGCCGATAGGCCCCTTCCTGGGATGACACACTCGGTCCGGCCCACCGAGGGATTAAAACCGTCATCCTGAGGAAGCCATTTCTCTTATTCCATCGAACCCGTCAGGGCGACCGATGCGACCTTGCAGTTGGTGGTCGTCTTGTCTTTCAGGGAACCAGGGTTACATGAGTAACCTAACATTCCCTTTGAATTTGAAGACGACCACCAACGACATTATGAATGGGATAATGTATACCAGAGCCGTCGCGAGGGAGAAGGAATGGCAGCATATGAGGGATGCATTAGCACCGCATAATCCAGGGGTTAGCGGTGTGAGTTTACACCCTCAAGGACCCTCGAGCCTAATGAAGGCAGGGCAGGGTCTACCACATTAAGTTGGTAGAACCTGGAGAAAAGTAGCCCAGCTAGCTGCAGTATAAATATCACGAGTACCGTGCAGTAAATGCACCGTGTACCATGCAGCACCGTGTGTTGTTAGCGCTTTAGCAGTGGGTACCAAGCACCATGTGCATGAGTAATGAGAACACTATGTGCACCGTGTACCGTGCTCGCTGTGTCTGTGCACCGACGCTGTAGCGCTGGGCACCGTGTGCCGTGTGCAATGAGCACCGTGTGCACTGAGATACCGAAGTACCAAGGGCTATGAAGCACCGGGGGGCAGCTATGCAACTGTGCCTACCCTAACCGCGCAGTTACACACCTGGTCAGCGGGTAGCCGAAGCCGCGACGGGTGAGTCGGAAGCGGACAGTGAAAACCGTGGTAGAAATAGATAGGGGAGAGCACACTGTTTGTTTACAAGGCAAGACGCACCGAGGTGAGTGGGCCTACGCAGCCGGCGAGGTCTACTCGAAAGCAGGGATGCGGCAAGGACTAGCCCCGTGGAGGAACTGTGCACTCTCAAGAAGGAAATAGACAACCACTTGCGAGGGTGACTGCACAGGCAGCCACTCACACGACAGACAGATAACAAAGAGCGGCCTACCACGTAAGCAAGGAGGCCGCTGAAAGACAGAAAGGCGATTCCAGAAAATTGCAAGGGAAATACAATCGACTCGATTTGACTCGAGAAGCTCTTTTCTATCAACATGCTCAGTTCAACACAGAGGTCTTATCGTACCATCCTGAGAATGAAAAAGAGTAATGGCTTCCTCAGGATGACGGTTTTAATCCCTCGGTGGGCGGGACCGAGTGCGTCATCCCAGGAAGGGGCCTATTGGCAGCTCTAGTATAAAGAGCTCAGCAATTACCTAGCCAATGGGCAGGCATATCCCATACATAATTTCGTTGGTGGTCGTCTTCGAAATGAAAGGGAACCCGGCTGTTTACATGATTTTACAAACCCCCTCAATAACTTGTATTATCATCAACAGCAGTCACAATGAGTAAACATTTTAATTTCTAAATAAAGAGGGAAACTTAGGGGTAATACATGCAACAGGAATAAACCAAAGGGTTGCAACAAGGGTATTGGACTTGGAGATTGCCTGTCTGTCTTTGACTGGCTGTTATATCTGAATGTAATATACTGACCCGTTTTACTTATCTTTGGGAAGAGTGGCAGTTGCTTTGAGATTTCAGTGGTACAATTAGAATTTCAAATTATTTTTTCTGATGCTTTTAAATGTTCAAGGCCACTTGCTTGATGCAAGCCATAACACACTGATTTGTTCCACTGCATCAGCTTGAGTTAGGATTAAATATGTCTCAGTTGTTTCTAAACAGGAAAAGCGCAATGCTAATTGAAACAAGAACCATCACACCTGCCACCACTGTGCGTCCTTCCCTTCCTTCAGTCCACAGAGATTCACACTCCACAGCACTTCAATAATTACGACTGCTAAAATTATGCTACTATTTACTTTTTTTATTTAATGAAATTTGGCATTTGTTTGGCAAAATGTATTGGCATTAATGCACAGTGACCTGTGATAAATGTTTAGTACAGGAGTAGACAACTGAGGTCCAGGAGTTCCATTCCATCCCAGGCTTAACAGATATAATTAATTGATTACTTACTGTAGGACTTGGTCAGTGGCTCAGTTTGTTCAATGTAATACTACAATGTATAATAATTAAATGTATCCAGGGATTTGAAGCAGTTTCCTTTTTTTTTCTTACTGTCCCACAGACAAGTGCAAAACAGACCTCTGATTGTCTTCAAACAACTGGTTATCCGCAACCCATATATATCTATTTGCATGGGCTTCTAAATGGAGAGCAACTTTTTTTTTTAAACTGATAGTCACCAAAAACTTCCACAAGATGGCTTGCCAGTACTGCTGGATATCTGTTTTCTGGAAGACAAGTGACCAAACATTTTTATGAGAATAAAAACAACAACTTTCCTGGAAGATATCTGGATTAAATAAGCCAGTGGGTAGCCTAGTTACTGCTTTTTTTTTGTCATTATCCCAAAATTGCCTATTTGAGTTTTATATAGAACATAGAATGACATCTACTGTAAGCAAATAAACAGTGTTGATGGTTTTATCTCTTCTACCTCCATTCTGTACTTTTTATATCAGCTCTGTATGAAATAACAGAGTTAACTAATATATTTTTGTTTAGATTCAACTTTTATATCATTTTCTGTTTAAAACAAAGACGTTAAAAGAACTCCTGTGGCCTCAGTAAAACTCTCAAACATATATTCTCTCTAAATAAATCTGGTACAAACTTACCCTGCAACACTTTGTCCCCACATTTGTTCCACATAGTTATTACATCCACTAAGTCTCCAGTATTTGATACTTGTACTTGATCTCCAGGTGGCTTTAGTATGCTTTGTACATACATCTGACAACTTCTTAAATTCATTTTAAATCAATCTTATCGCCAGTGTCCTAATCTTTTATCACACTAGATAGCTCTGTCCATGCAGTCCATCCAATGCGTAATTTGAGTGTAACTGTTGAGTGACGGCTGTTCTTTCCTCTCCCTATTTTTCTGCATAATCACTGGCATT